>NC_034191.2:66025787-66105787 GCF_002021735.2 Oncorhynchus kisutch | reverse complement strand
TAGATTTGCAGTGGTCTGATACTCCTTCCATTTCAATATTATCGCTTGCACAGTGCTCCTTGGGATGTTTAAAGCTTGGGAAATCTTTTGTATCCAAATCCGGCTTTAAACTTCTTCACAACAGTATCTCGGACCTGCCTGGTGTGTTCCTTGTTCTTCATGATGCTCTCTGCGCTTTTAACGGACCTCTGAGACTATCACAGTGCAGGTGCATTTATACGGAGACTTGATTACACACAGGTGGATTGTATTTATCATCATTAGTCATTTAGGTCAACATTGGATCATTCAGAGATCCTCACTGAACTTCTGGAGAGAGTTTGCTGCACTGAAAGTAAAGGGGCTGAATAATTTTGCAAGCCCAATTTTTCAGTTTTTGATTTGTTAAAAAAGTTTGAAATATCCAATAAATGTCGTTCCACTTCATGATTGTGTCCCACTTGTTGTTGATTCTTCACAAAAAAATACAGTTTTATATCTTTATGTTTGAAGCCTGAAATGTGGCAAAAGGTCGCAAAGTTCAAGGGGGCCGAATACTTTCGCAAGGCACTGTATTTTTGGTTGAGTTGGAGACATGAATCCAACATATCATTTGTTAACAAGTTAATCGGCTTTTTATTGTATTTCGAAAGTGAAATTGAATTGTGTTTATTTTTTTGTCAACACAACCAAATATCAACATTTGAAAGATATTTATCTTCTGCTTGGATAGTTCCATCTGTGCCACTGACTTACTCTGGCTTTAATTCTAGTTTGTCTGCAAATTAATCATTGATATGTTGGAGTATTATATCTGATTTTTCTATGTTGAAATTTGGTTACCGTGATGCCATTATTCTCTGGTTGAAATTTGGTTACCGTGATGCCATTATTCTCTGGTTGAAATTTGGTTACCGTGATGCCATTATTCTCTGGTTGAAATTTGGTTACCGTGATGCCATTATTCTCTGGTTGAAATTTGGTTACCGTGATGCCATTATTCTCTGGTTGAAATTTGGTTACCGTGATGCCATTATTCTCTGGTTGAAATTTGGTTACCGTGATGCCATTATTCTCTGGTTGAAATTTGGTTACCGTGATGCCATTATTCTCTGGTTGAAATTTGGTTACCGTGATGCCATTATTCTCTGGTTGAAATTTGGTTACCGTGATGCCATTATTCTCTGGTTGAAATTTGGTTACCGTGATGCCATTATTCTCTGGTTGAAATTTGGTTACCGTGATGCCATTATTATCTGGTTGAAATTTGGTTACCGTGATGCCATTATTCTCTGGTTGAAATTTGGTTACCGTGATGCCATTATTCTCTGGTTGAAATTTGGTTACCGTGATGCCATTATTCTCTGGTAGAAATTTGGTTACCGTGATGCCATTATTCTCTGGTTGAAATTTGGTTACCGTGATGCCATTATTCTCTGGTTGAAATTTGGTTACCGTGATGCCATTATTCTCTGGTTGAAATTTCACCTTCAAAACAACAGGATGATATTTTCCACATAGATTCCACGTCACAATACATTGACAAATTACGTTGAAACACTTGATTCAACCAGTTTGTGCCCAGTAGGGGAAGGGGGGGGGGGGTTCGCAGTGAAGGTTGTTTGCGGTGTCTCATGAAACATTATCTTATAAAAAGAGTATGAAAACCAGTGAAGAACAAATTACTCAGTAGAAAAAATCATTGTATTAATGTGTCCTGGTAGAGAAGAAAGTAATCCTTGGTGTGTGTGTGTGTGTGTGTGTGTGTGTGTGTGTGCGTGTGTGTGTGTGTGTGTGTGTGTGTGTGTGTGTGTGTGTGTGTGTGTTTGTGTGAAATAGAGTCCTTGACGTGGTGTGTGTCCTTAGTGTAGACTGTGTTCCCTGAACCTAGTGCCTTGTGTTCCAGGCACCTCATGCAGCAAGAGAGGAGTGTTCAGTGGTCGTTCTTCAGTCAGTAGAGGAACATCCTTCAATGCTGTCTCACTATTGCGTTACTTATTCCGTGTTTTTATTGGTTGGTTTGTTATAGTTGTTAATTCCAGAGAGATTGAACCTGCTGCTGTTTCTCCAGTGCGAGGTCATCATAGTACAGTAGTTGCTTGTTCGAGTGGTGGAGCACATATGGTCCAGAGGAGAATGTGTGTGTTTGTCATTCACTTAGGACGATTACGTTTTGTGATGTTGTTTCTTGGTTATGTTCACTGGCAAGGTGAGGTGTTGTATCCGGTGATCTCCATGTACACCTTAGTAAAAATACATTTATAAATGCTTTCTGATTGTTTTTAGCAATGTTGTCACCACTGTTATCCACTGGTACTTTAGAACTGGGAGAAGAACAGTCAACAGTACACCCCACATTGCCACGGGAAGTAGGGGTGCTGAAGAAAATTACAAAAATAGTTTTTTTTTAAATCACAAAAGTAGTGCACTGGGCCTTTAATAGTCCTGTATTGCTCCTCTGTAGCTCAGCTGGTTGAGCATGGTGCTTGTAATGCCAGAATAGTGGGTTTGATTCCCGGGACCACCCATACGTAGAAATAATTGCACACATCGCTTTGGATAAAAGCGCCTGCTAAACGGCATTAAAAAAGATGTAGATGAGGATTGAGACTGTGAATGTAGTCTGGGATTAGGAGGTAATTAGTTAACAATTAGATTATTACAAACTGTTTCATTAGATTAGGCCGTCATTAGATTAAACACGTGGTATCATGTAAAAATCTGTGTTTCAGAAACAGAAGAGAAGAAGAAAAGCTTCTCTAGTCATTCCTAGTGGTGTGCAGTGCAGTTGAATTCTGTGACCATTGTTTACATATTCAAAAGCGCTGAGAGTTGTCGAAAATGTCTTTAAGTCTTTAAAAGTGTCCCATACACATAATTTCAGTGATGCTGCATACACAAGTCCAGTGATGCTGCATACACAAGTCCAGTGATGCTGCATACACAAGTCCAGTGATGCTGCATACACAAGTCCAGTGATGCTGCATACACAAGTCCAGTGATGTAGATGTTTTGTTTTTAACTTTAACTTTTGGGGGCGTGACCCACCAGAACCAATGGAAGTGTTGTTTAGAGCTCCTATCACTCTCTTTCAAGTCTTTATCATTGTCTGATGCATTTCACAATACACCAGTCCGGCAATGTCATACACACTAGTCCAGTGATGTTGTCTAGTTCTAACCAAAGACATCAAAGTCCATGGCTGCCTCGTCCAGACTTACTTCCTGGGGGCTGGCCCTCGTGTAGCGTTGCCGGGCTTGTTCCTAGGGCGACGGACTGGCACCTTGGAGACAGGGATCCTGGTCCGGGCTGGGGGAGGAGCTTGGGTGGGTGTGTCAGAGGGAGGAGTGGCTGTGAGGACAGTGGAAAGAGCTGATTGGCTCACCGAGTGAGGGGGTGTGTTCTGTCTGACACTAAGAGGGATTTTGGACTCGCGGGGAAGGCTAGTGCTTCCCTTCATCGAGCGAAACGATGAAGAGGAGGAAGAGGAAGGAGGAGTAGTCTGGGAGGGAGCGCTGCGTTTGTAGTCGTCAGTGGAGAGGGAAGGAGTACTTGTCAGATCTTCTTCCTCTTCATCAGATCTGTCCAATTCCTCATTGTAGAGGTCGTACAGCGCGTCGCCAGAGCAGCTGTCACGCGATAAACCAATCCTCTGGTTCCGCAGGAAGCCGTCGTCAGGCGTTGCCGTGGGGGTTGCAGAGGGCGTATCCCAATAGCCCTCGTCTCTAAGGGCCGGGACATCCTGTTGGGGCTGGACCTCCTCCTTAGTGTCCTTCTCATTGGGCAAAGAGGTTTGACGGGCAGCATGAGTGGGGAGTTTACTCATCCTTCCTCCCCCCACTAAAGGGATCTTGCTGAGTCCCAGAGACTTGACCTGGGGGGGTTTCCGCTCTGTACCCCTGGGGGGAGCCGGGTGAGAGCTGGGTCGGGGGAGGGCGGGGGAGTTATCTCCCCCAGAGGGGAGCATGTGCCAGAGCCCCTGCATGTCTGCGTCGTCCACCCCGTCAGGGCTGGCCATCTCCTCGCCACCCCCCATGTAGGCCACCACGCCGCTGCCAGAGGGCTGCTGAATCGGGGCAGAGTGGGAGGGCATCAGCCGTGCCCTGGCTGGGAGGGGGGCAGGGGCGGAAGTGGGGGTAGGGGTAATGCTGGAAGGGGTGGCATGGTTAGTAATGGAGGATTTAGCTGGGGAGCTGCGTACTACCCCTCCCCCACTGCTACTGCTACTACTGGTGACACTTCCTCCTCCTCCATTTCCTCCTCCCACGTTTCCTGCCACCTCCTCCTCTGCGTCTGCGATGATATCACCGCATCCTGTCAGCGAATCAAAGCTCTTGAGCGAGGTGACGTCAGTGAAGAGGAGTGAACAGAGCCGGTCCACTGAGGGTTCAGAGGTGGGGTCACACCGATCCAGAGGGGGGGTGGCCGTTGCTGAGGAAATGGACGTTTTGGTTCTTGAGTGAAAGGCAGAGTGAAGAGGGGAAGGGGATGGTGTATAGGGGAATTCTGACAGGTTTGTCGTCATGGCAGTAGAGTGCGTGAGTGGTGTTGTGGCGTTGTCTGCGGGAGAAGTTCTCGCTGATTCTGTGTTTAGCTCAGCTTCCAAGCTCCCATTATCCTCCTGTGGTGAGCGGGGCTGGGGTTCAAGGGTCAGAGTGACGTCTTTCACTTCCTCCTTTAGAATCACATCTCCCTCTCTCACCTCCCTCCCCTCAGTTACCCCCACCTCTCCCTCCATCACTCTCTCCTTCCGCCGCCACCTTATACTACTAAAGAAGCCTTTTAAACCCCTCCCCCTGCTTCCAAACCCTGTATTCTCATTAGCTCTCACACTTCCTCGTCTGAGCAGCGAAAAGAAGCTCAGTGATTTGCTGAGAGACCTCACCTGTCCCGCCTCTGATATTCCAGACTCCTCCCCTCTCTGTCCATCTGTCTCCGAGCTTGTTAGTCCATCATGCGTTTTACTCCTGACGAGCTCGTTAGCCGCCCCCACAGAATTCCCATTCACAGAATTCCCATTCTCGGAATTCCCATTCCCATTGGCCTCTTTGTTCCTGAAGGAGAAGAATCTGGCCATTCCGGAGCTGGAGCGTCGTTTTCCAAACAGCTTTAAGGCTGCTTTGTTGATCTTCCCTGGAGGTTGGGGGTCGCATGGGGGAACAGAAGGAGTAGGTGGAGGAGGTTCCACGCATTCTGACTGCACCTCCATCTTCTAGCTATCTCTATCACTCTATTTCTCCTGCTGTTTCCCTCTGTTCCGCTCTCTCTCTCTCTCTCTCTCTCTCTCACTCACACTCGCTCTCTGTCCTGCAGCCTGGTACTCTCTCGCTTTCTCACTGGTTCTATCTGATGCTTGCCTGCTGGTTTTCCCTCTCTCTCTCTCTCTCTCTCTCTCTCTCTCTCTCTCAAACACACACACACCGGGTGCTACTCCTGACTGTATCCATGGCAACTGGTTGGGCTAAGCAGCTTTCGTCAGAGTTGGCGGACTGCCCATGTCTCTCCTCCTCCCTCTCTCCCTCCCCTTCCCCACCCGATCAGCACCATGGCTCCCTCTCTTCTTTTCTGGCCTTTATTTATTCATCTTTGTTCACGCCCCCAGATGAGTTCCTCCCATCAAAGTGAGACATAGAGAGAGACTGACTTGTGCTGCACTACTGTGTGTGGTTGTGTGTATGTGGTTGTGTGTGTGTGGGTGTGTGTACGTGTTTGTGTTTGTGTGAGATTTCAATAGTACGTTAGACAGATGAGCTTGTGTTTGCTCATGAATGTGTGACCTATACAGAACTTACATAATAACGTGTGTATGTGTTCAGAAGTAAACACTTTAAGTATAAAAACTGACCCCCTCAAATCCCACTCAGATGAGAAGACTCAGTTGTGTAATGTTTTTCCCCCATTGCATGTGTGTCTGTGTGTGTGTGTGTGTGTGTGTGTGTGTGTGTGTGTGTGTGTGTGTGTGTGTGTGTGTGTGTGTGTGTGTGTGTGTGTGTGTGTGTGTGTGTGTGTGTGTGTGTGTGTGTGTGAGAGTAGATCTGCTGATCAGTGGAATGAATAGGATAAAGCATGTATATAGATTTAGAGAATTATTTCAGCGTTGCTAATGTTCTCAACACACACACACTCACTCAGTCACACACACACACCTCCAGTAGAGTTTGGCCTGGCAGTATACAACATATGGCAGTATACAACTAACCCTGTTCCACATGGAGTCAAGGTCCATGTGTCCAATAGGATATGACAGCTAAGAGACAGTGGTCTAACAGTCTCATCTAAAGAAGACTGACTGTTGAAATAGATTTTTTTGTGTTGTGTATTTGACCCAATGAAATAAATACATACATGTATAGTACCTGTATATCATACCGTTTTGTTCTGTCTCCCTCCTCGTGTTTCGTCCACAGACTCTGTTTCATTCTCTCCTTCCTATATGAGTACTGCTTATGTGCTCAATCTGTACTATTCTTTTTCTTGTCTTTTTCTATTCCTCCAATCCTCCCTATCTCCCCTCAGCACCCGACCTACATTTAGCCGCTCTCCTCGCTCCTTCCCTCCTCCCCCTCTTCCTTCCTAGTTTTGAGGCACGGGACCCATCTTCCACCTCATTGCTATCAAACAATGTCTTCATTCACAGGCTGGAGGCTACCAACATCCACACAGACACACACACAAAGACAGGTGAGGGCTTCCCCAGAGTGAAGCGCTGAGGTGGATCTCCTTATGCTCTTTCCCAGCCAACTCTATTAGATAGAGCCTAACCAGGCCTGCCTGTCTGTCTACCTACCTTTCTGTCTGTCTGCCTGCATGTCTGCCTGTCTACCTACCTTCCTGTCTGTCTGCCTACTAGCTTGTCTACCTACAGTACCTACCTGTCTGCCTGCAAAAATAGTATGTTACTCTCTATCTCTCTCTCGATTGCGTGTTTTTTCACAGGCCCCCTGGGTTGATCTCATCACTAAATGGAACAGTTAGAGGACATTACAGAGTGTTACTGAGTGTGTGCATGTGTGTGTGTGTGTGTGAGAGAGAGAGGTATCTGTCTATTGACTCCATATTCAGACCAATGACTCAATCCATTGATGGGCTGAAGCAGAGTGGAGTGGATTGTGAGAGCGGTTGGCATGGTAACAAGTATTGGATGGATCAGGCCGTGAATAGCCATGTTATTCATATCTGCCTTATTAGACATCCGTCTGGCCATAGTGGTAAGGACAGATTTGATGGATTTAACAGGTCATATCTTCTGATCTGAACAATACAAAAGTGTAACCCTTCCTCTAATACAGAATTAATAACACACAGTACACAGACATGTGCATGCAGACAGAGCACACACTGGTCACCCCCTCTGTAGCCCCAGGAGTATTGTAGTGAGTGGTTTTGGGGGGTAGGGACTCTTGGAAGAGTGTCTCCTCAGTGTGGCTGGGTCAGAATTAGACTAATCCATGTACGTGTGTGTGTGTGTGTGTGTGTGTGTGTGTGTGTGTGTGTGTGTGTGTGTGTGTTGTAACCCCCCCAGGATTACTCCTTGTGCTCTTTTGTTCCTGTAATGAACAGGGAGCAGCTTTAGGTCTTATTAAGTGACATAGAGCCACTCCCCTCATTGTGATATAGTATGAATATACACACACTCCTATATTAAAATCACATGTACAGTTCAGTCAACAAATTGTATTTGCTGTCTTAGGACTGGTCTAAATGTGAGCATGAAAAGGGAACATGTAGATACAAAAGTATGTGGACATCCCTTCAAATTAGTGGATTCGGCCATTTCAGCCACACCTGTTGCTGACAGTTGTATAAAATCGAGTACACCGCCATGCAATCTCCATAGACAAACATTGGCCCATACTGAAGAGCTCAGTGACTTTCAATGTGGAACCGTCATAGGATGCCACCTTTCCAACAAATCAGTTTATCAAATTTCTGCCCTGCTAGAGCTGCCCCAGTCAACTGTAAGTGCTGTTATTACAATGGCTCAGCAGGCTCAATGGCTCAGCAGGGCACACAAGCACAAAGTGCTTAAAAATCATCTGTCCTTGGTTGCAAGGAACACTCACTACCGAGTTCCAAACTGCCTCTGGAAGCAACATCAGCACAATAACAGTTCGTCGGGAGCTTCATGAAATGGGTTTCCATGGCGTGCAGCTGCACACAAGCCTAAGATCACCATGCACAATGCCAAGTGTCAACTGGAGTGGTGTAAAGCTCGCCGCCATTGGACTCTGGAGCAGTGGAAACGATGGAGATGAATCACACTTCACCATCTGGCAGCACGACGGAAGAATCTGGGTTTGGAGAACGGCAGGAGAACTCTACCTGCAGAGTGCCCACTGTAAAGTTTGGTGGAGGCTGTTTTTCATGGTTCAGGTTCAGGCCTTAGTTCCACTGAAGGGAAACCTTAACGCTACAGCATACAAACATTCTAGATGATTCTGTGATTCCAACTTTGTGGTTGGAGGAAGGCCCTTTCCTTTTTCAGCAGGACAATGCCCCCATGCACAAAGCAAGGTCCATACAGAAATGGTTTGTCGAGATCGGTGTGGATGAAACTGACTGGCTTGCACAGAGCCCTGACCTCAACCCCATCGAACACCTTTGGGATGAATTGGAACGCCGACTGCGAGCCAGGCCTAACCGCCCAACATCAGTGCCCGACCTCACTAATGCTCTTGTAGCTGAATGGAAGCAATGTTCCAACGTCCAATGGATAGCCTTTCCAGAAGAGTGGAGGCTGTTGTAGCAGCAAAGGGGGGACCAACTCCATAGTAATACCCACGATTTTAGAATGAGATGTTCGACGAGCAGGTGTCCACATTTGGCCATGTAGTGTATATGGAGCGTGTGTGTAGGTGTGGGTGGACGTGCATGCATGTATACTTAGCCCTCAGTAGTGTCACGGCTGTCTCTGGTCTAGAACGTAGCAGAATGTTGGCGTGCTATGGGAGAGGGTAGGGGAACCATGTCGTGTAGAAGACCTGTTAATGTTTAATGGAAGTTAAAGTGCAACGGGACTAAATGGCTTACGGAAGCACAGTTCATCATGTAGAGGGAGAGAGAAGTGTCGGGTGTGAAGTCTTGTCTATGCAGTCCAACCCTTCAGCAGACACTCTTGACAGAGTGTCTGTGTGTGTATAGTAACAGTGACCTCCAGAGCTCATTTACAACAAGGACCTTCTTGTCTCAGGCTACAGGGTTTTAGCTGGTCTTTAGTGAAAGCTGACACGAGTATAGAGTAGGAACAATGTATTGGTGAAAACAGACAATCACACACACAGGCTTGGAATAAAAGGCCTGGTAAAGGACATTGGTACAGTGTCTTCATGGAGGTTTGCAGAGAGCTGGTGGAACTAGTTCAATGCCCATGCAGGGCATATTCATAAATAATTTAGGAGCAAGTGCTTTACCCCCCTCCCCCAGTTACATTGTGAAGTTTGTCTGAAAGTATGTTCACACACACAAGTAATACCATCTGTACACTGTGTGCTTGTCAGTGTGTGAGAGGGATCAGAGAAATGGTTTAGGTCAACTTGTATAAACCCATTCCAGACAGTCTAATCCTAACTCTGTTACACTACTGTAGTGACTGCTGTGGGACAGCAATGTCCTGACCTCGGCATGGGCCGTCGTGGGGTTACATTATACACTGAAGTGAGGGTCCCGCGGGCCCAAGGGGAATCAAGGAGGGCCTAGTTCTAGTGGCCAGCTCAGATGCACTACGACGAACAACTAAAACCAACGGGTGACTGTCCTATTGTTTGCTGTCGCCACAGAGTGTTGTAGCGACCACCTGCTGGATGCCAGCTATGGCTGTTCTCACCAATGTGGAGGCGGGGGAAAAACGCACACCTGTTTAGGCGAGGTGCTGCCTAGCGGAGTAGAACCCTTGAAAAATAAATGGAGAACCGCACACTCTAGGAGCTCCGATGCAATAACTGAATAACCTAACCAACGTTGACAGACAAGCGGTCTTCATCAGGGTATAGTCACCCTGACGTTCTCACCAATGGAACATGATGAACTGTCTGAAAGATTGCAATAACCTGGTCAGAGGCTCTACTGCACATGTCAAACTCATTCCATGGAGGGCCAATCGTCTGTGGATTTTCCTTCCTCCCTTGTACTTGATTGATGAATTAAGGTCACTAATTAGTAAGGAACTCCCATCTCACCTAGTTGTCCAGGTGTTCATTGAAAGGAAAAACCAGCAGACACTAGGCCCTCCATGGAATGAGTTGACAGCCCTGCTCTAGTCTCCTCTAATGGATTGACAAACTCTTCCAGTCTCTCACACACAGCCTCCTTGTTCTCCTGCTGACCCCTCCAATGTTCTATGACCCTAGAGTAACTATGGCAATTACCTTGAAAATGGGGTTATGACCTTACCCAGTGAGACAAAGGTAACCAACTGGATTATCCAATCAACCCAAGGGAGCCAATGGGATTATCTCAATGCCATGTCCACGGATGAATGTTGGACATGGAAGTAAAAATCAGCTTTCACCATCCATCATTCAGATTACAGTGGAATCATGCAATCTCGGAAGATGGAACAGTTTGAAGGATAAATGATCTGATTTCAGTGCAATTCCACGTTAAAACAGGGTTATCCAAAGATGTCCTGGCTTAGACGGAGGACATTTTAGAACTCAAATCTGTACCTGGCCGTCACCCCATCTGGAGGATCACAATATTAAGAACATGAATTATGGGATGTTCATTACTAAATCGGCTCGACGTTGGATTAAGAATCTGATGGTTTGAACATCAAGAGATCAGAGCAGACACAGTCTGATGCCAGGAACTGTCCTACAGAGTATTGGCTTTCACAAATATAGTTGTGTTGAGTTGAATAACATAGGCAGACAGAACACACAGATCTTCATGATGTCATTTATTCTCTTTAGTGCTTTTCAACATTCTTAAAAACAAGCCTTTCTATGTGCAGTAAATGGCGCTTTCTATAAAGATTTATAATACAACCTTCATTCGCCAACATAGGAATATGGCTAAACACAACACACACACACACACGCACGCACGCACTCACACCAACACGCACACACTCGTCCTTTAGTGACCCCATCTCTCACTCTTTCCATTCCTCCTCCCTCCATTCCAGCCCAATCACCCCTCCTCCATTTCTCCAGTATCACGCGCCTCAGCAGGTCATGCGGGCCACTCCAAACTCCAGGCTGACCACAGCGGGCTCGGCCTTGGCCCCGTATGTCTCCTGCAGGTCACTGTAGCTCTCCTTGCGCTCTGTACCGCTGCTGCCCTCTACTGTCCGCTCTGTGTCACTGCAGCACTCTGTCACCTCCTCTCCCACCTCCTCCTCCTCCTCCTCCTCCTCCTCCTCCTCCTCCTCATGCTGTCGCTGTGCCTCCTTCCGGCTGAGGGGGGCTCCCAGGATGAGGGAGTGAGGGCGCGTGGGGAGGATGCGTTGGGCTCTAGGGGAAGCCTGGGGGTCCGGGGTGGGGGGGCTGATGCCATGCTTCTGTAGCCTCTGGAGGGACAAAGAAGGAGACATAGGGTTAGATTTAGTAACGAGAACCCCCTCCACCCATAAAAACACATTGCGCACCACCAATACCTCCACACAATCACCTGTTGTTTTCAGAATTCTGATGTGCTGATTGATGTCACATTGTGTGTCGTTTCAATACACCAGCACCACATTAAAACCGTAACTCTAACCCCTCCTCTCAAGCCATATTTTATTTCTTTATTAACTTACACCTTTATTTAACCAGGTAGGATAGTTGAGAACAAGTTCTCATTTACAACTGCGACCTGGCCAAGATAAAGCAAAGCAGTTCGACACATAACTACACATGGAGTAAAACAAACATACAATCAAAAATACAGTAGAAAAATCTTTATACAGCTTGTGCAAATGAGGTAGGATAAGAGAGGTAAGGCAATAAATAGGCCATGGTGGTGAAGTAATTACAATATAGCAATTAAACACTGCAATGGTAGGATGTACAGAAGACGAATGTGCAAGTATAGATACTGGGGTGCAAAGGAGCAAGATAAATAAATAAATACAGTATGGGGATGAGGTAGATTAGATGGGCTAATTACAGATGAGCTATGTACAGGTGCAGTGATCTGTGAGCTGCTCTGACAGCTGGTGCTTAAAGCTAGTGAGGGAGGTAAGGGTCTCCAGCTGATTTTTGCAGTTCGTTCCAGTCATTGGCAGCAGAGAACTGGAAGGAGAGGCAGCCAAAGGAAGAATTGGCTTTGGGGGTAACCAGGGAGATATACCCGCTGGAGCGCGTGTCAGTGAGCTGAGATAAGGCGGGGCTTTACCTAGCGTAGACTTGTAGATGACCTGGAGCCAGTGGGTTTGGCAATGAGTATGAAGCGAGGGCCAGCCAACGAGAGTGTACCGTGGTGGGTAGTATATGGGGCTTTGGTGACAAAACGGGTGGCACTGTGATAGACTACATCCAATTTGTTGAGTAGAGCGTTGGAGACTATTTTATAGATGACAATGCCGAAGTTGAGGATGGGTAGGATAGTCAGTTTTGCGAGGGTGTTTGGCAGCATGAGTGAAGGATGCTTTGTTGCAAAATAGCCTTTTCTAGATGTATTTTGGATTGGAGATGTTTAATGCAAGTCTGGAAGGAGAGTTTACAGTCTAACCAGACACCTAGGTATTTGTAGTTGTCCACATATTCTAAGTCAGAACCGTCCAGAGTAGTGATGCTGAACGGGCGGGCAGGTGCGGGCAGCGATCAGTTGAAGAGCATGCATTTAGTTTTACTTGCATTTAAGAGCAGTTGGAGGCCACGGAAGGAGAGTTTTATGGCATTGAAGCTCATCTGGAGGTTAGTTAACACAGTGTCCAAAGAAGGGCCAGATGTATACAGGATGGTGTCGTCTGCGTAGAGGTGGATCAAAAAGTCACCCGCAACAAGAGCAACATTATTGATGTATACAAAGAGACAGCCCCCTGAGCCCCCACACCTCCTGAAATGACACCACACTGTTAATAATTTGATACAATTCAAACCGAAGGCAGTGTTCGTTCTTGTTAGCCATACAGCCAACTTGGTCTGGCCAAACAAACAGTTCAGCAAAACACATTTTACCCTTTTCTCTGCTTGAATAGCTTGGCCCCAATCACAAACATCCCCACAGAGAAGACCACTCCCAACCTCACACAGAGTCTAGAGACAATAACAGCATTATCTTGGCACACAGAAAAAAACATGATCAGTCTCAGTCACTGCACAAAACAGATACCCCTCCCCAACTAAACCCTATAGCTATTGGTGACCAGGGCTCCATGTAATACCCTCCACTGGAGGTCCTCTGACATGTTTGGCACTGTGAGCTTAGAGCACCCTCCACCTATACCCTGCCATGCTCTCAGCCCCACACAACCCCCTGATGCCCCGTCACTCCCACTAAGCTCCTGATGTGCCTAACCTTGACACGGAGGGTGTACAGCGCCTTACGCACCACTTCCACAAACTCGGCGTGCTAAATATCAGTAATATCAGTCTCTGCTGTCACTTGCAGTGGTGGCCACTCCTCCAGAGGCTGCTCTAGCACACGCTTCTCTGGCTCAGGCAGAGCCTCCTGGACCTTCCCATGACTCTCTCCAGCAACCTAAGAGACATTAGTCCCGCCTGTTGTGCCAACTCCTGGGGGGTTTCCCACCCCCCCACCAGTCGTTGGTCAGCTAGTCTCCTGCTGCCATTAAACGTCACTGCAGGGTGGCTGAACAAACAGGCCTCAAAGGGATCAGTGGGTTGTGGAAGATGGGCTTCTCCCATGCCCCCCCCTCGTGTGGGCCTCAGCAGCTGCCAGGCACTCAGTACTGCAGCATAGAAATCAGAGACCCCTGCTTCGTTTAGTCTCTCCGGCTTCTTCTCATGAAGAAGAGCTTGCGGCGCAGCCCTAAACCACTCATAAACAGAGCACATGCTGGTTCCCTCCAGCTAACATCAGTGTGGTACAGTAGCCTCTGCACTGCTTCAAGTCAGAATGATGCCACCCTGCTCTCCAGGTCCAGCAGGCCTTGTCCTCCCTCCTGGACAGAAAATAATCCATGTATTTGCGTTGCATGTCCGCAAGCAATCCGCCGGTGTGTGTGTGTGTGTGTGTGTGTGTATCTCCCTCACAACAGAAGTTACACGCCCATCAGACAAAAGTAAACCATGGGTTTTCTTGGTTTCCCCACTCTGTTTTTCCAACCCAAACAAGAAATGGATGCTGACAGCTCTCTCTCAACATGGAAAGTCTCCTTTCTCTTTGATGGGATAAAGAGCCCCACGTCCCAGTGTAGTTGATAGATGATCTTGCATCCCCCACCTTATCCTGCCACACCAGCTCAACCTCCGCTACACTCAAGCTCCCCAAGTACCCTGAAGAAGAAAAGGCTGTATACTGCTGACAGAAGAACCCAATCTGGGCTTTCCATACATCCCACCACTGACAGAGACTCCAACTCCCCTTTCCGGTGTCCCCACCTCTCCCAAAAGCTTGAGCAAAAAGTGTTATCTTGTAAGAGCTTAAATTTGAATTTTCAATAGGACACCTGCCTGGGCCCTGGTGGAACAGAGAAGTGAGCCATGGCAATATGATGGTCTGAAAGCCCAACTGGGAGAATGGAGGCTCTCACTAGCGTATTGCTCTGATTTTGAAAGTATAGATACGATCCAAACGAGTTGCGTTCACCCTTCCCCAACCACCTTTAATGCTTTGGAGGTGGGATACTTAGTTCTCCATGTGTCCACTAAATCAAACTCATTCAGAACATCATTCAACACCGCTGCAGAGACCGAACGCAATTCCTCAACATTCCTGTCTTTAGTGAAGTCAATTGTCTGCTAACTCCTGGACAGTCTGTGGTGCAACGTGGCTTCGGTCGATGGAGCGAGACATGATGTCCCAGATGTGCTCAATTGGATTCAGGTCTGGGGAAGGGGCGGGCCAGTCCATTGCATCAATCCCTTCCTCTTGCAGGAACTACTGACACACTCCAGCTACATGAGGTCTAGCATTGTCTTGCAATAGGAGGAACCCAGGGCCAACCGCACCAGCATATGGTCTCACAAGGGGTCTGAGGATCTCATCTTGGTACCTAATGGCAATCAGGCTACCTCTGGCGAGCACATGGAGGGCTGTGCGGCCCCCCAAAGAAATGCCACCCCACACCATGACTGACCCACTGCCAAACCGGTCATGCTGGAGGATGTTGCAGGCAGCAGAACGTTCTCCACAGTGTCTCCAGACTCGTCACGTCTGTCACATGTGCTCAGTGTGAACCTGCTTTCATCTGTGAAGAGCACAGGGCGCCCGTGGCGAATTTACCAATCTTGGTGTTCTCAGGCAAATGCAAAACGTCCTGCACGGTGTTGGGCTGTAAGCGCAACACCCCCACCTGTGGAAGTCGGTACCTCATACCACCCTCATGGAGTCTGTTTCTGACCATTTGAGCAGACACATGCACATATTTGTGGCCTGTTGGAGGTCATTTTGCAGGGCTCTAGCAGTGCTCCTCCTTGCACAAAGGCGGAGGTAGCGGTCCTGCTGTTGGGTTGTTGCCCTCCTACGGCCTCCTCCACGTCTCCTGATGTACTGGCCTGTCTCCTGGTAGCGCCTCCATGCTCTGGACACTACGCTGACAGACACAGCAAACCTTCTTGCCACAGCTCGCATTGATGTTCCATGCTGGATGAGCTGCACTACCTGAGCCACTTGTGTGGGTTGTAGACTCCGTCTCATGCTACCACTAGAGTGAAAGCACCGCCAGCATTCAAAAGTGACCAAAACATCAGCCAGGGAGCATAGGAACTGAGAAGTGGTCTGCGGTCACCACCTGCAAAACCACTCCTTTATTGGGGGTGTCTTGCTAATTGCCTATAATTTCAACCTGTTGTCTATTCCATTTGCACAACAGCATGTGAAATGTATTGTCAATCAGTGTTGCTTCCTAAGTGGACAGTTTGATTTCACAGAAGTGTGATTGACTTGGAGTTACATTGTGTTGTTTAAGTGTTCCCTTTATTTTTTTGAGCAGTGTATATAATAAGAAAAAAGAATCACATTTAAATGATTTTGTTTTACAAACCCCTCCCCCCCCCAGTCTCTGCTGCTTTCATGTTAAGGCAGCCAAACCATAAAATCTCCAGGTGGGAGAGAAAACACCACAATTAGAAACCAGTAGAGTAGCCCATGAAGCCACCATGCCATAAAATACCTATCAATTTACAGGTCTATAGAAATGTCCCTTACGCACCAATGTGACCCATTTTCTTAGCCTATACTGCTTCCTGGGTGAGGACACTAAACCCCTCATTCTTCATCAGGTGTTGTGTTGACCTTACAAACCTTTCAGAAGCAGGAATATAACACTCCAGCGGAACCTTCTTTTTCCCTTTAGTCTCCCTCAGGAAGCTAGACAGTTCCCTCGCTGTATGTATAGGGCCCACAGACCCTGTACTCACCTCCTCACCGCTCCCCACAGACCCTGTACTCACCGCTCCCCACAGACCCTGTACTCACCGCTCCCCACAGACCCTGTACTCACCGCTCCCCACAGACCCTGTACTCACCGCTCCCCACAGACCCTGTACTCACCGCTCCCCACAGACCCTGTACTCACCGCTCCCCACAGACCCTGTACTCACCGCTCCCCACAGACCCTGTACTCACCGCTCCCCACAGACCCTGTACTCACCGCTCCCCACAGACCCTGTACTCACCGCTCCCCACAGACCCTGTACTCACCTCCTCAGCGTTCCCCACAGACCCTGTACTCACCTCCTCAGCATGCTTAGCGTTCCCCACAGACCCTGTACTCCCCTCCTCAGCATGCTTAGCGTTCCCCACAGACCCTGTACTCCCCTCCTCAGCATGCTTAGCGTTCCCCACAGACCCTGTACTCACCTCCTCAGCATGCTTAGCGTTCCCCACAGACCCTGTACTCCCCTCCTCAGCATGCTTAGCGTTCCCCACAGACCCTGTACTCACCTCCTCAGCATGCTTAGCGTTCCCCACAGACCCTGTACTCCCCTCCTCAGCATGCTTGGCGTTCCCCACAGACCCTGTACTCACCTCCTCAGCATGCTTAGCATTCCCCACAGACCCTGTACTCACCTCAGCATGCTTAGTGTTCCCCACAGACCCTGTACTCACCTCAGCATGCTTAGCGTTCCCCACAGACCCTGTACTCACCTCCACCACCAGAGTTTCCGTTACTACAACAACCTGCCTCTGCTCACCCCCCCCCCACATCTATACACCCCCTTCTCCAAGAAACAAACAATGCGTTAACACTGCACCATGAAAACAAATGCATAAAAACGTCAAAATAAGCACGAAACAGGATAGAAAAACGATAGTTGCCCTCAACACAACCCATCAACCCAGACCCCAGGAAAATAACCTCACACTCAATGTCAACAAAACCAAGGAGATGATTGTGGACTTCAGGAAACAGCAGAGGGAACACCCCCCTATCCACATCGATGGAACAGTAGTGGAGAGGGTAGCAAGTTAAGTTCCTCGGCGTACAAATCACAGACAAACTGAATTGGTCCACCCACACAGACAGCATCGTGAAGAAGGCGCAGCAGCGCCTCTTCAATCTCAGGAGGCTGAAGAAATTTGGCTTGTCACCAAAAGGACTCACAAACCTCTACAGATGCACAATTGAGAGCATCCTGGCGGGCTGTATCACCGCCTGGTACGGCAACTGCTCAGCCCACAACCGTAAGGCTCTCCAGAGGGTAGTGAGGTCTGCACAACGCATCACCGGGGGCAAACTACCTGCCCTCCAGGACACCTACACCACCCGATGTTACAGGAAGGCCATAAAGATCATCAAGGACAACAACCACCCGAGCCACTGCCTGTGGCTCTGACTGAAAAACAGCTTCTATCTCAAGGCCATCAGACTGTTAAACAGCCACCACTAACATTGAGTGGCTGCTGCCAACACACTGACTCAACTCCAGCCACTTTAATAATGGGAATTGATGGGAAATGTAAAATATATCACTAGCCACTTTAAACAATGCTACCTAATATAATGTTTACATACACTACATTATTCATCTCATATGTATACGTATATACTGTACTCTATATCATCTACTGCATCTTTATGTTATACATGTATCACTAGCCACTTTAACTATGCCACTTTGTTTACATACTCATCTCATATGTATATACTGTACTCGATCCATCTACTGTATCTTGCCTATGCCGCTCTGTACCATCACTCATTCATATATCTTTATGTACATATTCTTTATCCCCTTACACTTGTGTGTATAAGACAGTAGTTTTGGAATTGTTAGCTAGATTACTTGTTGGTTATTACTGCATTGTCGGAACTAGAAGCACAAGCATTTCGCTACACTCGCATTAACATCTGCTAACCATGTGTGTGAGACAAATAAAATTTGATTTGATTTGATACAAGTACTCACAGTCTCCAGGTCTTTTATTGTGTCCTCCAGTTGGCAGTTGCTCTCTTTCAGGGTGAGAACGTTCTTCAGGACAGACTGACGGGGGTGCATGGAGCGATCAAACTGGTGGTACATATTCCTCCAGAACCTGACACACACAGAGAGAGAGAGAGAGACAGAGAGCGAGAGCGAGAGAGCACGCGAGAGAGACAGAGAAAAGAATGTATAACAGTGTAGGGTTGATGAGAGAGAGGCAAGGTAGAGGAAGAGAGAGGGACGGAGAGGAAGAGAGAGGGACGGAGAGGAAGAGAGAGGGACGGAGAGGAAGAGAGAGGGACGGAGAGGAAGAGAGAGGGACGGAGAGGAAGAGAGAGGGACGGAGAGGAAGAGAGAGGGACGGAGAGGTGGAAAAGGGGGAAGAGATCAAAATGTAATTGTATTTTCTTCGTAAACAGGTGTAAACTAACAGTGAAATGCTTAATTACGGACCCTTCCCAGCAATGCAGAGAATTTTTTTTATTTTAATGAAAATATTTTGGGGAGGGGATGGCTATATACACAGGGTACTGTACAGTTTATGACTGAAGATTTTTAGGGCCTTCCTCTGACACCGCCCTGTATAGAGGTCCTGTATGGCAGGGAGCTCAGCCCTAGTGATGTACTGGGCTGTACGCACTACCCTCTGACACCGCCCTGTATAGAGGACCTGTATGGCAGGGAGCTCCGCCCTAGTGATGTACTGGGCTGTACGCACTACCCTCTGACACCGCCTTGTATAGAGGACCTGTATGGCAGGGAGCTCAGCCCTAGTGATGTACTGGGCCGTACGCACTACCCTCTGTAGCATCTTGCGGTCGGATGCCAAACAGTTACAATACCAAGTGGTGATGCAGTCAGTCAAGATGATCCCAATGGTGCAGCTGTAGAACTTTGAGTATCCGAGGGCCCATGCCAAATCCGAGGGGCGTGGTCCTGCCCTCTTCACGACTATGTTGATGTGTGGACCATGATAATTCCTTAGTGATGTGGACACAGAGGAACTTGAAGCTCTAGACCTGTCCCACAACAGCCCCGTCTATGTGGATGGGGGCGTGCTCTGCCCTCCATTTCCTATAGTCCACGATCAGGTTGTTGTTCTGGCACCACACTGCCAGGTCTCTGACCTCCTCCCTGTAGGCTGTCTTATCGTCGTCGGTGATCAGGCCTACCACCATCTGCAAACTTAATGATGGTGTTGGAGTCGTGCTCGGCCACACAGTCATGGGTGAACAGGAGGGGACTAAGCACGTACCCCTGAGGGGCCCCTTTGTTGAGGGTCAGCGTGGCGGATATGTTGTTGCAGAAGGTGTTTAATACCAGGGTCCTTAGCTTAGTGATGAGCTTGGAGGGCACTAGGGTGTTGACCGCTGAACTGTAGTCAATTAACAGCATCCTCACATAAGTGTTCCTTTTGTCCAGGTGGGACAAAGTAGTGTGGAGTGAAACCGAGATTAGGAAGATGAGGAAAGGATAGAGAAAGGATATTCTTAGAGTAGAGTGGATGAGGGAAGGAGAGAAAGAGAGGAGGTAAAGGACTAGTTCTTACTTGAAGTGGCAGGGCAGGGTGGAGGGTTCTAGGACGGGGTGTGCGTCTGCGTAGGTGGGGCAGTAGGCAGGGTTTAGGTAGTTCTGCTGCTCTCTTAACAGAAACGCCCACAGAGAGTGAGTCCTGTCTCCAAGTCTGGCAGGAGAGAGAGAGAAGACTGAGTGAGTGAGTGGGAGAGAGATGGAAAGCGTGCATGTTTGTGGTTTACTCACTGCAGCTCTTCTCTCAGTCTCTGGTTGTTAGCCAGGAAGTTTCCGTACTGACAGGAGTGAACATGTTCATGGATCTGCAGCAGCAGCCACTCACTGAACTCAAACGCCTGAGGAAGAGTAGGTATCATCATCATCACCACAATCATTCCTCACTCTTCCACTGTGATGGCTGCTATGTGGTGAGTATACTGGAAACACCAGATGCCTGCACACACACACACACACCTGGGGAAACTGCTCGGTGAGCTGCCACACACACTCCAGGAACTGTGTGAAGACGGGGGACACCTCCTTGGGGTCTCCATCCAACTGGTCACACCTGTCTGCAAACTTGTGTCCAAATGAGATCCAGTCTTTCTCTATGAGGACCTGAAACACAGAGAGAGCAGAGTTTCTCATGACATGTTTCCTTCCTCTACAGGCATAGGGAAGTTGTTTGATGGTGCAGTAGCACACACACACACACACACACACACTTACCATGAAGCCTTTGATGGTGCGGTAGTAGGGGTCCATGAGCAGAGCTCCCAGAGAGCAGACCTGGGCTGTCCGATCCCAGCCGTCTGAACAGTGGACCAACACACTGGCTCCTTCTACGGTCACTGCCTATGGGGGAGGGGGACTGAAGTTAAATCACTACCATTGCCATTATCATAACTTGTAAATAAATTATATTTTTTTAAATACAATGTTTTAATTGTCACACACACCAGAAAGGTGCAGTAAAATGTGTTGTACATAGTCAGGATTAGGGTATTAGAAACAGGTGACCTTTTGGTTACTGGCCCAATGCTCTAAGTGCTAGGCTACCTGCTTCATGTGACAAATTAGAAAAATGCTGGAGAGTCGACTCCAAAATAATTGATTCCTCAGCAGCACGTCGACTCCCGGTGTTGACTCCCATTTCTGAATGCCAAGATTAGATTCCGCTCAGAATCAACTCCTAAAGATTCAGTATTTTTGGAACAGAGGAGACTGAGTAGTTGCCGTACTTCCACGAAACACAAACACTTGCATCTTTCATAGCGAGCTAGCGAGGGACGGATATCGAGGGGAGGGGCACAGCATAGTCAGGTCAGCCACCAGGCAGGCAGACAGACAGAACCGTGCACTAGGCCCATCTATAGGCAGTCAAAAGCTGTATATCGCAACGGGATGCTGTATCTCACTATTTATTTCCTTGCAATGTCTCGCAACTTCAGTAAAGCAGGGCCTATTATCAATGAATAGGCTAGGATATTCTACACGCAACAGACGGAAGACTGAACACACACTGGCATCATGATCATGACACTGCTCTAACAGTTGAGAAGCGTTTTTCAACTAAAACTAGAGTTTCTACAGACAAATGCAGGTAGGTCCCTCCCCGTTTTCTTCTGTTTAAGAATAATTTTGCAACAGAATCGGCAGAATGAATACGCCCCCAGGCGAGCCAGCGTGAGGGAGAGAGGTGCGCATGTGTCTTGGTAATCTGTTTTGCATTCCTCGCAAATTCACCAAAGTAGCCTCAAGTTCACCTCTTCCGCTCTGGCTTTATTTAAATGACAACTTTCCCCAGACCTATATAGCATATAGTCTAGTTAGGATATAACACGCAAAATCATGTTGTGTGATAACTGCACTGCTACATTGTTTTTCGGTTTGGGATTTTTCTTAAAACGTTAAGGATCCCAAATTAACGTTTATACCCCTAACTGTCTGCAATCACAGTGTGACTAAACTGAAGTGGAAAGAAAAAAGTGATTGGAGAAAGGACATGGCCTTACCTTGGTGAGGAAGATGGCTGCATCTACCACAGCTTTGACGTGCCGTAGCCAACCACAGCTCTCCAAGCCCAGCAGGTAGTCATTTACCGACAGAAAACGACTTCCCACCACTGAGACAGGCAGAGAGAGATGGAAGGGGTGAAATAAATAGCGCATGCGGGTGTAGTGCATGTGGGTGTAGTGCATGTGGGTGTAGTGCATGTGTGGTGTGAGTGAGTGTGCCCGCCTGACCTTCCAGGAGTTTCTGTAGGCTGGTCCTCATCACGTGGATGTTCTCGATCCCCACAAACTGGAAGCGGATGTTGGAGTAGTTATCTTCATTCTCATAGCCTTTACCTGCTGCTCTGTTGGCCATGGCATTCAACTGCAGAGAGGGAGGGCGATAAACAAAAGAATGAAGGAATGGACTGAGAATGTCCACATTCTTTGGGAAGAGCTTGCTAACGGCGTTGCGATTAGGTACCTTGGGCCTGGTATCCATGACGTAGACAAATCGGCTGTTGTGATTGGCCTTGCTGATGGCCTGCAACATGCTCTCGTCCTCCAAGCATCGTGCACTGAACCCAGAGAGAGGCTGGCTGCACCGACACACTGCTGCCTGCAGGGGACAGGGACGAGCACAGAAAACAGGGATTGGGCCCCATACACCTAACCGGACGATTTACAGAGACTTGTTCGGTTGGGAATATTGTGTTGGGGTGAAATGGTAAAAGTTACAGTACAGATTAGGTTTAGATTATGACTGGTGTTGTGATCAGTGGTAAAATGTTAGGGTAGGGATCATCAACTAGATTCACTGTGTACAGATTATTCCTTGAGCAGATGGTCGGGGTGCCTGAACATAATTATAAAATCATTTGTAGACTGTAAATTGACCGAAAGAAGCCCAAACAGATAATATTCAACTAGCACATAATCATTTCAAACCTTACATGATTGTATACAAATGTATCTCCATTATGTGTGGGAATACTTGGGAACAGATTACTTAAATTAAAATCACTTGGGACTGATTAAAATTCTCAACAATAAAAGAACTTGGGGGGCCAAATAAAAGCAGATAGGTGTTATATGTTTAGGGTGAAGATGAGTAGGGTATACACTGCATTCAGAAAGTATTCAGACCCCTTGACTTATTCCACATTTTGTTACGTTACAGCCTTATTCTAAAATGCTTTAATTTTTTTTTATTAAAAATAAATAAATACTACACACAATATCCCATAATAACAAAGCAAAAACAGGTTTTTAGACATTTTTGAAAATGTACTACAAATAAAAGCTGAAATACCTTATTTATTTACCCCTTTTTCTCTCCAATTTCGTGGTATCCAATTGATAGTTACAATCGTCTCATCACTGCAACTCCCTTACGAACTCAGGAGAGGCGAAGGTCAAGAGCAATGTGCCTGGCCCGCCATGTTCGGGACACGAACATCCCTGCCGGTCAAACCCATCCCTAACCCGGATTACGCTGAGCCAATTGTGCGCCACCCCATGGTTCTCTCCCAGTCGCTGCGACAGAGCCTGGACTTGAACCCAGAATCTCTAGTGGCCACTGTGCCACTTGGGAGGCCCTGAAAAACCTTATATGCATAAGTATTCAGACCCTTTGCTATGAGACTCAATTGAGCTCAGGTGCATCCTGTTTCCATTGATCATCCTTGAGATGTTTCTACAACTTCATTGGTGTCCACCTGTGCTAGATTAAATTGGACATGATTTGGAAAGGCACACACCTGTCTATATACAGTTGAAGTCGGAAGTTTACACACACTTAGGTTGGAGACATTAAAACTCGTTTTTCAACCACTCCACAAATTTCTTGTTAACAAACTATAGTTTTGGCAAGTCGGTTAGGACATCTACTTTGTGCATGACAAGTCATTTTTCCAACAATTGTTTACAGACAGATTTTTTTACTGTTTCACAATTCCAGTGGGTCAGAAGTTTACATACGCTAAGTTGACTGTGCCTTTAAAGAGCTTGGAAAATTCCAGAAAATGATGTCATGGCTTTAGAAGCTTCTGATAGGCTAATTTACATAATTTGGCCTACATTCAAACGCAGTGCCTCTTTGCTGGACATCATGGGAGAATCAAAAGAAAATCAGCCAAGACCTCCGCAAAAATTTTTGTAGACCTCCACAAGTCTGGTTCATCCTTGGGAGCAATTTCCAAATGCCTGAAGGTACCATGTTCATCTGTACAAACAAGAGTACGCAAGTATAAACACCATTGGACCACGCAGCCATCATACCGCTCAGGAAGGAGACGCATTCTGTGTCCTAGAGATTAACGTACTTTGGTGCGAAAAGTGCAAATCAATCCCAGAATAACAGCAAAGGATCTTGTGAAGATGCTGGAGGAAACAGGTACAAAAGTATCTATATCCACAGTAAAACGAGTCCTATATCGACATAACCTGAAAGTCCGCTCAGCAAGGAAGAAGCCACTGCTCCAAAACCGCCATAAAAAAGCCAGACTACGGTTTGCAACTGCACATGGGGACAAAGATCATACTTTTTGGAGAAATGTCCTCTGGTCTGATGAATCAAAAATAGAACTGTTTGGCCATAATATCCATAGTTATGTTTGGAGGAAAAAGGGGAGGCTTGCAAGCCAAAGAACCCCATCCCAACCGTGCAGCACGGGGATGGCAGTATCATGTTGTGGGGGTGCTTTGCTGCAGTGCTTTGCTGCAGGAGGGACTGGTGCACTTCACCAAATAGATGGCAACATGAAGCAACATCAAGACATCAGTATTAGGAAGTTTGGTCACAAATGGGTCTTCCAAATGGACAATGACCGCAAGCAAACTTCCAAATTTGTGGAAAATGGCTTATGGACAACAAAGTCAAGGTATTGGAGGGACCATCACAAAACCTCATCCTATAGAACATTTGTGAGCAGAACAGAAAAAGCATGTGAGCAAGGAGGCCTACAAACCTGACTCAGTTACACCACCTCTGTCAGGAGGAATGGGCCAAAATTCACCCAACTTCTTGTGGGAAGCTTGTGCAAGGCTACCCGAAACATTTGACCCAAGTTAAACAATTTAAAAAGGCAATGCTACCAAATACTAATTGAGTGTATGTAAACTTCTGACCCACTGGGAATGTGATGAAATAAATAAAAGCTGAAATAAAGTCACTCTACTATTATTCTGGCATTTCACATTCTTAAAATAAAGTGGTGATCCTAACTGACCTAAGACAGGGAATTTTTACTAGGATTAAATGTCAGGAATGACACAAGGATGTCCCTGCCGGACAACGCTGGGCCAATTTGCGCCGCCCAATGGGCCTCCCGGTAGCAGCCGGCTGCGACAGGGCCTGGGCTCGAACCCAGAATCCCTGGTGGCACAGCTAGCACTGTGATGCAGTGCCTTAGACCAAGAAGGATTGGAGGCCCCTCCAATCATTCTTAAATGGAAGAAGTTTGGAACCACCATGACACTTCCTAGAGCTGGCCGCCCCGGCCAAACGGAGCAATCGGGGGAGAAGGGCCTTGGTCAGGGAGGTGACCAAGAATCCGATGGTCACTCTGACAGAGCTCCAGAGATCCTCTGTGGAGATGGGAGAACCTTCCAGAAGGACAACCATCTCTGCAGCACTCCACCAATCAGGCCTTTATGGTAGAGCGGCCAGGCGGAAGCCACTCCTCAGAAAAAAAGCACATGACAGCCCGGTTGGAGTTGCCAGAAGGCATTGAAGGACTCTGACCATGAGAAACAAGATTCTCTGGTCTGATGAAACCAAGATTGAACTCTTTGGCCTGCATGCCAAGCGTCACTTCTGGAGAAAACCTGGCACCATCCCTACGATGAAGCATGGTGGTGGCAGCATCATGCTGTGGGGATGTTTTTCAGCAGCAGGGACTGGGAAACTAGTCAGGATCGAGGGAAAGATGAACAGAGCAAATTACAGAGAAATCCTTGATGAAAACCTGCTCCAGTGCGCTCAAGACCTCAGACTGGGGTAAAGGTTCACCTTCCAACAAGACAACGACCCTAAGCACACAGCCAAGACAACGCAGGAGTGGCTTCGGGACAAGTCTCTGAATGTCCTTGAGTGGCCAAGCCAGAGGCTGGACTTGAACATCTCTGAAAAGACCAGAAAAAAGCTGTGCTGTGACGCTCCCTATCCAACCTGAAAGAACTTGAGGATCTGCAGAGAATGGGAGAAACTCCCCAAATACAGGTGTGCCAAGCTTGTAGCGTCATACCCAAGAAGACTTGAGGAAGTAATCGCTGCCAAAGATGCTTCAACAAAGTACTGAGAATAAGGTCAGAATACTTATGTAAATTGTTTCATTTTTTTCTTTTTAATAGATTTGCTAAAAAAAATCCACAAACCTGTTTTTCTTTTTCATTATGGGGTATTGTGTGTAGATTGAAAAAAACACACAAAAAACTACTTAATACATTTTAGAATAAGTTATGGTAAGGGTGAAGATGGGTAGGGTGGGGTAAGGTGTTACCTTCTTCTCCTGGTAGAAGTATGTGAGGACAGGGAAGCGTCCTTTGCTCCTGAACTTGGAGCTGCCGACGATGATGGGCTTACTGGCTGTAATGGGCACATACAGGTCCCTGGGATACGTCTCACATATCTACAACAGGAAACATGGGATTTGTTGTCAAATACTGAACCAATCTTATTCCATTACATCCTGAATCCTATTGGAACGCTCTGCCCACCTTGTAGTCCCTGTTGACGTCAGTGAGCTGCCATCGGTCACAGGGTACGCCCATCCTCTCAAACTCTGCCCCCAGATCGATGAGCTGCCAGCCTTCCTCTCTCTGCTGCTCGTTTTGCTTGGGGTTGTAGGAGAACGCATAGAGCTCATCATAGGATACTAGGGAGGGAGACAGAGATGGAGAAGAGGGAGAGAGCAAATGTCAACATTCTTTAGAAACTTCACTCAACTCAACCGTCCTGCACACTCAAAGTAGGCGGGCACAATTACCTTATAATCATCTAACCAACGATTATGAATGAAGACTCATTAAAATAAACAGTCATAACCGTTTAGTTTTTGTTTTTTGGGGGGGTGGAATGAACTGCTGACTGAAGACAGGACGGCAGGTCATTCTTGCGGTTGAGTCCATTTCCGCGGTAACATGGACTCTTTACAACGTGATGAAACTGTTGCTCCTTGCTGAAACAAGCAAGGTGTTGTGGCAAACAAGTCTTTGGTTGCCTCGGCAACACCCCCCTCCCTCCAGCAGCAGCACATGCAGTCAGGAGCAGAGGTGCGTCTTACATTTTTTATTTTTTATAAAAATGCTATTCTAACGATTTTAAAACGGTGACCACGGTCATTTAGCTGACCAATAACCATCACCGTCACAGCCCTAACTGAAACACACACACGCTCAGGTACAGTAGGTACCTGGTCGTAGCAATCTGAGCAGTGAGCTGTAGATGTCGTGACAGTCTCTCTCTCTCTGGACCACAAAGTGGACCACTCTGAAGTTACGACACTGGATGACCAGAGGACAACCGCTGGTGGTCAACGACAGCTTCTCCACTGACGCTATGTGGTGGTGCAGGATCTGGAGGGGAACACAAAACAGTCATGACACCTTTCCTTAATATGACACCACAGGACATACTGTAGGGGCAGCAGGTAACTTAGCAGTTAAAAGCCAGCCACCGGAGGTTTCCAGTTCGAATCCCGGGTCTGACTGGAAAAATATGTTGGGAAGTGAGCTGGCAATCGGAGGGTCGCTGGTATCAAATCCTAGATGTCCTGCCATTGTGCCCTTAAGCAAGGCATTTCAACCTCCACAACAACTGGTTCATGGGCACCCAGTGTAGCAGTCCCCTGCTCCAACCTATGTGAGTGTGTCTTTTAGAGGGGTTGGGATAAAAGCGAAACTCAAATTTCGGTTTAACCTTTTGTAAAACAGACAAATAAAGTAATCTTAATCTAGAAGGTAGAGACCGTTTTCTTTCACTCTATCAAAACATTTAAACACACATAAAGGACACAGGGAGATAATGTGCACTCACACACACGCTCATTGCAATCATACCTCATCACCTTTTTCTATCTGCCAGGAGTGTGTGAATGAGGTTACCAATTCATTAAAGCCTTTTCATGACCATCAAAACAGAGAGCATGAAAGGACAATGCACCAAATAAGCATATTTAAATCAGCCCATCACCATATTAGATAACCAACAACCCTATAGTGACTCCAACCCTGGGACATAATTAAAATGCGCATTCATCAGCATTCCAACACTAAGTGTGTGAGAGAGAGAGACAGAGAGAGAGAGAGAGAGAGCGGGAGAGAGAGACAGAGAGAGAGCGGGAGAGAGAGATAGAGAGATAGAGAGATAGAGACAGACGAGACAGAGAGACAGAGAGACACAGAGAGAGACAGAGAGAGAGACAGAGACAGAGAGAGAGAGACAGAGAGAGAGACAGAGAGAGAGACAGAGAGAGAGAGAGACAGAGAGAGAGAGCAATGAGTCAGACAGTAAGTTTGGGCGATATACCGTATACCGGGTTATTTGAAAATATAAATAGATTTTCAATACCCTTAACTATTTGAGACGTTTTTTTATTTTTATAAATGTGAACGTTTGTAGCTACATTTAAGTAAATACCTGCAGTCAAATTGTGCTGTACATTAGGAGATAAAGAAGATTGCGTTCTTCATTTCACCATTTCACCACATAATTTTTTCATTATGAAGCTTGACGCTATTCGCCAGTCACATGGTGTTTGTTTACAAGCACACAATGACGAGAGACCATGGCCTTGTGAGTTACCCACTGTTGTGCAGCCAGGTGATCTAGGTGACTTAGCTACAGTATGGAATTTAAACTAAAAATGTCTTATAAAAACTCATAACTATTAAGTTAACTGTCTAAAGATGTGCTAAATGCTCTGTAGTTGTTCATTTGGTTTGTTCATTTAGTAGCTTGTGAGCCATCTAGTTACAGCGGTACCTCCTTTAAAAGATGCAGGGTACTGCAGCACAGCTTGCACGGTGACGCAGAATTCTATGGCACGTTATTTAAGTGTGAACCACTGGTACCATTAATGCTAGTTAGTGCTACTTTGACCACCAAAGGGCATCTTTGAGAAGCATTTTATAGCGGCTGTACTACAGAATTTAAAACCTTTTTTTTGTAAAAACATAGTGTAAGGGGCTGATAAAGAAATGGTGTTTCTATCCTAAGAAAAATGAAAAACCCTCTGGGTTTCCGTTAGGATAGCTCGGAAAATATGGCGCTGTACAACGTGACGGCCGGGAGTAGCCTACAGTACTGGGCTATTTAGCTAAAGAATCCCTGTGTCATGCAGGCACGCGGGAGACCGGGGTTCAATTAGACAGAGAGGAAGGAGTAGGCTGTCCTAGTAAATTTACATAGTTGTAATATATTCACTACTTTTCTACAATGTAGAAAATAGTCAAATGAAGAGAAACCCTAATTAATTTGATTAATATTATGGTGTTTCTAATCCAAGAAAAACAAAAATCCCTCTGTTTCCGTTAGGATGGAACTTCAATGTACTCTTTAAATAAATAAGACCACCACTTTTAACAGCACATTACTCAACACTAGTGAGACTCATGTCGCCTATGGTAGGCCTGCAGTATAGCAAAAAAAATAATGTGACTCTCCTTCAATAATTAAATATAGAGGATTGTAGGATATTTTTATCATTATTTTATAAATGAAAGCATAAAGATGACATTATTAGTTACATTATTTTAGTTTGAACTTGCAGACGGGCACTAAGAACAGCGGGAACGATTCCCTAGTTAGCGCCATTATTAGTGCAATCCCCCTTAAAGTGTTGCTCTGTGCTACCCAGTGGGGCGGGGGTCCACCACCCCTTTCTCATGGGCTAGGTCCATCTTCTCTGCAGCGCACCCTTGCCCTCGTGCCTTGAGCCTTGTGTAAAATGTGCGAGATAAAGGCCATTCTTGAAAATAGGGTGAGACATTGTTATTAATTTGTTAATAAAGGCAGTTTATTATTTTGAATGATTTATTTTGGTTTTTAGAGGGAGAGAAACCAAAAACCTACAGTCATCTCATGGGTCTCCCAGTCGAGGTGGGCACGGGTATTGAACCAGCATCTGTAGCAACACAGCTTGCACTGCTATGCAGAGTCTTAGATCGTTGCGCCACTTAGGCGCTGTACAACATGACCGGTCGGGAGTGGGCTACAGTAAGAGCAAAATAATCCTAACATAATAAACAGTATTAGTAAGTGATACTGAAGTCGTGCACAATTATCAGTTTCTATTTAGGTTTATGTCGCCCATTCATTGTCAGTTAAAGACACCGTAGGACCCAAAAGCATAATCAGCACTCCAACTCCCCCTTGCGCTGGTCTGGAGCAATGAAGTGGTGACACAGGGTACCGTACTAAACCACAAATTACCTCTAAGTCCCGCAGCATAATCCCCAAACTTTTAGTGGAACATCCACTGTAAGTGGTTAGCCTGGTAATAGAAGAATCCCCTCTGGATCAAGAGCCTTGTTTTGCGCGTGCAGCAAACTGAGTAGCATTTTGGAGTTACTTGTATAACTTTATGAGCTGGGATGTTTGTCCTGCAAATAATTTAGGTCAGAGACTGTATACAATGTTCCCAATGCGGTCATTAATATTTAGTTAGCACTGTTTATGGGATTTTACATGTACTTATTAGCATTGCTAACCTTCGGGTTACAATAGCGCCCCTTGTATTCAGTACCGGTACTACCGAATAGCCCGGTATGAAGTTGACAATCTGGACACCGCCCAAGCCTAAGACAAAGTCTTAGCATCTCTTGAATAGTTATGCCCTGGAGGCAAATTTTGCCTTGCTACACATACTCGGACTCTCTGACTGAGTGCTAGCTACCAAATTGACACACACTTTTCCCCTTGCTCAGCAGTCGGAAGAGGAAGGAAGTGTGTAGGAAGCCTGGCAGCAGTGTCTTTGTTAAGAGATCCGACTCCAACTGTGAACCCTGGAGCTACACGGTTTACAGATTTCTGTTCCAGACTCCAACCCAGTCAGCACTAACTAGCCTACCCGATTCAACAGCTGACTAAGGCGCTACAGAGGGTAGTGCCTACGGCCCAGTACATCACTGGGGCCAAGCTTCCTGCCATCCAGGACCTATATACTAGGCGGTGTCAGAGGAAAGCCCCAAAAATAGTCAAAGACTCCAGTCACCCAAGTCATAGACAGTTTGTTTTGCACTGCTGCTACCCGCTGTTTATTATCTATGCATAGTCACTTCACCCATACAGACATGTACAAATTACCTCGACTAACCTGTACCCGCACATTGACTCGGTACCCCCTGTATAGCCTCGTTATTGTTATTTTATTGTGTTACTTTTTAATTCAGTTTATTTGGTAAACATTTTCTTAACTCTTTCTTGAACTGCATGGTTGGTTAAGGTAAGTAAGCATTCCACGGTAAGGTCTACACGTTGTATTCGGCACATGTGACAAATTAAGTTTGATTTATCAAGTCAAGTAGGACTAATAAGAGCTTACTGTCTTCCCTCATTCCTACTCTCTCACCCCTCCCTTTCCACCTGGCACTGCCAACAGGTTACCAAGGCGATGTTGAGAATAGGCTGGGCCAGCAGGTTACTGTAGCAACAGTTGTCACTTGAGGAAGGCCGAACCCATTTCCCACGGTGTCTCAACATGAACTATCACCGCTAGACAGACTACACCTCACACTGCCCTACTTCCTCACACCACCCACACACACCTATGATATTAATGAACACTAATCTGTAATGGGGTGTGTCCGGCATTAGCAAGTCCTACATTCAGAATTTAGAGTGCTGTGTGATATGAGGTGTGTTCTGTATTCCATTAGAATAGAGGTACTTCTTACCCAGATCTCCTGTGCAGCGGTGGTGGCAGCGTTATTGCTCTCCACGAAGATGAGATGTGTGGCTGTCAGGTGCAGCGTCCCGCTGGTGGACTTGTTACTGAAGCGTTCCAACAGACGCACCTGCTCCACCTGCACAGGTACAATTATGATTACGGTGACACCTGTCAAACCTGTCTCCTTGCAACATTATGTAAAGAGATTTGGACTCTCTCTTTCCCTTGTCCACTCAAACCCAAGCACAAAAACACTTGTAGTGAAAACCTTTGGTCCTATTACCATGTCCTCACTAATACTCCCACAGCATGAATGTCAGTAGAACATTGACAGAGTCTGTCGAACCAGAGTTGATCATTTCTGGACGCTTTAAAAAAAAAAATACACATTCCTGGTTCACTGACTCCTGTTGACAGTGGTTACAAGATGAAGAACTACTTAATTTAACTCTCACCTTTGTCTTCACACCCTGTAGGTTGTATCACTTTAATGGCATTTAGAACACTTGACTGAATATACTTCATCCGCACTATTCTAATCTGTGATTAACAAATAGGCTAGCCTATTCTCGCTCCCTCTCTTTGAGTCTCTCTCTGTTTCCCAGCAACCAGTGTGGTGCTAGGCAACGCCACAGGATGGCGATCAGTCAGCTCAGTCAAGGCCTGGTAGCAAACAGAAGAGAGTGTGTGTGTTTGTGTAGACTGACACACACACACACACACACACACACACACACACACACACACACACACACACACACACACAGAGGAGGAAAGAAAAGGTTGATGACGGGCCTGAAGTCAAGCTGATGACTGTCCGGTTCACCAACTGCATTGCAGTTCCACAGTCCCAAGGCCTATTTCCTTGATTCAGATATCAGCATGATCCAGATTAGTGCACCCATGACCCAAGGCCACAGCAAATCTCAGGAGTTGACGGTCTGTATGTTTTAATTAAGAGTTCAAACAGGGTCCAGGGGGGCAGAGCCTAAAATACTGCAGATGGGTAACACCCTTGCAGGCGACCACACCCACCATCTTTCACCTGAACAAAACAAACACACATGACAAGTACCAGTTCAACAGACACACTCATTCAGGTGCCACTTCACTGATAAAAAAAATATACAAAAGGACTTTGAGGTGGCTCTTCACTGCAGTGCCACCAACATGAAAGCTTTGAGCCTGTTTTGTGAAAACAGCGGCTGTGATGACGTCTGTCACTCAGTATAGCAAATCATTGTATAACTAGCTCATTATTCTGACTATAGCATAAATACAAAAAAATAATCCACTTTGCTCATTTGGCGTAGTGGTGGCCCCATGATCTGTCACACTAAGTGCATTATCTGGAAACATCCAGCTGGTACAATAAATCTAATATCGTGTTTGTGCCAAGGAGGACAGGCAGCTGCAGGAGGCGGCTAGCGAGAAAAACAGGTCACTGGCACACAACACATCAGACAGTCTGTTGTCAAAACAACAGAAAAAAAAAAGATTGTCTTCATGGTGTAGCCTACTCGGTTGTCTCCACCTATACTGTTTTATATTACTAGCAACGTCTACAGTGGCTTCCCTGAAGCTCTCTCTCTCTATCAAGTTCTAAAATCACCACCCAAAGCGCGAGCCAACTTGCCCATTCTAAACAACCATTGTAATGGCCATTCATACAGCCGTGCAGCATCCGCTTCTCTTGGAACCAAAACAAGACTGGGCATATTAACAAGTTAGCTAGCTAACTATCTAATTAACTGGCCCTGTATCTGTCAGGCCTAACGTTAGCTTTTAGGGCACCATTGTCAACGCACCAGACGTTGTAATTGCAAAGCAAGTTATTATAGCTAGCTAAAGTTAGTTAACTAGCTACATCATATGCATTTGACATGTTTTGCTGGCGTTAAACAAAAAAACAGTAACGTGAATGGCGCTAGCTAGCTTTCTTACCTTAGGCGTTCGGATATGTTCCATTTCCCTGACAGCTGTCAGTGCATGCAACGATTCAACCAGTTGACATGTGATGTGGCTCGCACATCGATTATCAAGGTGCGGCAAGCTGACGTTATTTGTTTTACTTTGGTACCGACATTAGTTGAGTATTCACGATTGTGTATTTTTTTCAGTAGATGCTCGCTAGCTATTAGTTATTCACTGTCTTCACTAGTCACCACAGCCACAAAGTAATAAACCCCGCCCATTTCTACAAATTATCTTCTTAAAATGTGATTTTAAACCTAACCTTAACCACACTACTAACATTAGGCCTAACCCTAACTTTAAATTAACACCAAAAATCAAATTTTTGTTTTCATGAATTTTTACGATATAGACATTTTTGACTTTGTGACTGTGGTAACTAGTGGAGCCCGTTATCCACTACAGCGCTTCCCGCTTGGGTGACGTCAATGGGCGTTCTACCTCACCGCCACGTAGTGCAGATTCCATTGTTTGATTGTTTATTCTTTTATTACTTGATCTTTTTTGTATGTTTTAGTATTTTGTCGTTAATACATGTGTTCTGTTTTGTATGATGTAACAATGTAAATTGTTGCTTTGTATTTTGTATAATACATTTTTTTTAAAACGTAGTACAGATTCCAGACGTTATGGGAAATGTTTCACCCATCCATCAGACATCGAATTCAGAGTAGTCTAAATAGAGTATATTCTTGTTAGGCATTACTCCACCACCTGTTACTATTTGCACATATTCTGTAATCGTTCCATCGTGACACATGTATGTATTTAAAACCCGTTCTCAAACTGACAAATAATTAAAGCGAATTTTTACTTCTTCAAAAACATGATAGCAATCGGTAGATGTCCCCATATGACCGTCCAATCTGCCAAGTCCTCCAGTATCCCAGCAGGCCACAATAACCGGAAAGTACATTGGGGGTAAAGCGCGGATTCGGAAAAAACAGTTTTGAGAAGGAAGCTAACATTTTAGTGCTGTTTAACTATATGCATAACGGATTAATTACCTTTCAGATCGCTGTAAATGTGTATACGTTACTGAGCTTGTGAGTTTAAATCGCCGAATAGTATGTTTTTATTTTCTTTCACGTTACCATGACTTCGTAGCCACAGTCACACTGGCCTGCACGCGGGCGTTCGTGCCTTTCAAAGCTAGCTAACAGCTATCGAACAGTCAGTTAGATAAAGTTTGACTAACTAGAAACTTGGTTGTTGCTTAAAAATGTCAGGCTTTAATTTCGGATCCGGGTCTATTGGTTCCACCAACGCTGGCGGAGGGTTTTCGTTTGGAGCCGCTGCCAGGTAAGAATTGTACGGCTGACGTACGTTAGCTTTATCTCGCGGATATGTCGATACAGCGAGGGTTACCCAGGATGTATTGTAGCTAACTAAATATCGATGTAGAAGTAATCATGCAAACAGCGCTCTGATGTAAGTGTGTCAAACTGCTAATATATTATGGGTGTGTCAACTAGTTGTTTTATATATATATATATATATATGTGTGTGTGTGTGTGTGTGTGTGTGTTATATGAGAGAGAAGTTTGTATTCAGTGTGGGGTTTAGACTTCGGCCTTTTCTATGTCATAGCTACGTACTGTTCTTATTCAGCAGATATACATTGTAATTGTGACAGCGGATATTGCACGTCTGTAAATATGGTAAGGCATACTGCAAAGTCATGTAATGTTTTGTACTTATTCCCTCTATCTCCCCCACTTTTTCTCTCACCCCTTTCTCTAGTACCCCAGCTGCAGCAGGTACAGGTGGGTTTACTCTGGGTGGAGCTCTGGGTGCTACAGCCCCAGCCTCCACCACCACCACCTCTTCTCTGGGCCTGGGCGGGTCACTATTCTCACAAAAACCTACTGGGGGGTTCTCCTTTAACACTCCTGCCTCAGGTAGGCGCACATGTTTTCAACATGGCCTGTCGATCTCTTTCCCTCTGCGACCTGCCTCATGCTTGATGTTTCCTACCACCAAGCACAAAGAAATACACAGACATACATATAGGTGTAGGTGACTATTGTAGTTATGGTGCTCCTGCACCCACCCACGGCCTTACATTAGGTGAGCTTACTATCAATATAGCTCCACATCAGTCAAGACCTCCACTGCTACCATTGGCTCATCCCAGTCTGTGCCTTCGCATGATGATACAATAGTCCCTGTCTTGGCAGATTAATTTGTTAATGCCTGTGGGTGAGGATGTCGTATGGTTGAGTCTACCTTTAACCCTGCTCTACCTGCTGTCTCTCCCAGGTGCCCCAGCAGCCTCTACAGCCCCTACCACGGGCTTCAGTATGACCTTCAATAAACCCTCTGCCTCGGCCCAACCCTTCTCCCTCACTGCAGCCTCCTCAGCCCCCACAGGGGCAGGACTGACACTAGGCTCAGTCCTCACCTCCACTGCGCCACAGCAAGGAGCCACAGGATTCTCTCTCAACCTAGGGGGTGTGGCCGCAAGTACAGCCCCATCCACAGGTCTATCGCTGGGTTCCAGTATGTTCTCTAACATGGCTACTACTGGTTAGTTAACTAAATATCTCTGTCTCTCTCTGTTATCCAGCATGGATCCTACTGGTTAGTTAATTACACACATCTCTCTCTGGGTCTCATCTAGAGGTTGACCGATTGATCGGAATGGCCGATTTCAAGTTTTCATAACAATTGGTATTTTTGGGCGCTGATTTTTTTTCAATATTTTTTTTTATATATACCTTTATTTAACTAGGCAAGTACGTTAAAGAACACATTCTTATTTTCAATGACGACTTAGGAACGGTGGGTTAACTGCCTTGTTCAGGGGCAGAACGACAGATTTTCACCTTGTCAGCTCGGGGGATCCAATCTGGCAAGCTTATAGTTAACGAGTCCAACGCTATAACCACCTGCCTCTCGTTGCACTCCACGAGGAGACTGCCTGTTACGCGAAGCCAAGGTAATTTGCTAGCTAGCATTAAACTTATCTTACAAGAAACAAGCAATCAATCATAATCACTAGTTATAACTACATGTGGTTGATGATATTACTAGTTTATATAGCGTGTCCTGCGTTGCATATAATCAATGCAACGCTGGGGGATGATTTAACAAAAGCGCATTTGCAAAAAAAAGCACAATCGTTGGACAACTGTACCTAACCATAAACACCAATGCCTTTCTTAAAATCAGTACACAGTAGTATATATTTTGAAACCTTCATATTTAGCTAAAATAAATCTAGGTTAGCAGGCAATATTAACCAGGTGAAATCGTGTCACTTCTCTTGCGAGTCAGGGTATATGCAACAGAATTTTACATAATTATGACATAACATTGAAGGTTGTGCAATGTAACAAGAATATTTAGACTTAGGGATGCCACCCGTTAGATAAAATACCGAACGGTTCCGTGTTTCACTGAAATAATAAACGTTTTGTTTTCGAAATGATAGTTTCCGGATTTGACCATATTAATGGCCTAAGGCTCGTATATCTGTGTGTTATGTTATAATTAAGTCTATGATTTGATAGAGCAGTCTGACTGAGCGATGGTAGGCAGCAGCAGGCTCATAAGCATTCATTCAAACAGCTCTTTCGTGCGTTTTGCCAGCAGTTCTTCGCAAGCACTGCGCTGTTTATGACTTCAAGCCTATCAGCCTAATGGCTGGTGTAACCGATGTGAAATGGCTGGCTACACGCTAATAGCGTTTCTAACGTCACTCGCGCTGAGACTTGGAGTAGTTATTCCCCTTGCTCTGCAAGGGCTGCGGCTTTTGTGGAGCGATGGATAACGCTTCTTCGAGGGTGGCTGTTGTCGTTGTGTTCCTGGTTCGAGCCCAGGTAGGGGTGAGGAGAGGGACGGAAGCTGTACTGTTACACTGGCAATACTATATTTGCCTATAAGAACATCCAATAGTCAAAGGTATATGAAATACAAATGGTATAGAAATAGTCCTATAAATACTATATTAACTACAACCTAAATCCTCTTACCTTGGAATATTGAAGTCTCATGTTAAAAGGAACCAACTTTCATATGTTCTGAACAAGGAACTCAAACGTTAGCTTTTTTTACATGGCACATATTGCACTTTTACTTCTCCAAACTTTGTTTTTGCATTATTTAAAGCAAATTGAACATGTTTCATTTATTTATTTGAGGCTAAATAGATTTTTATTGATGTATTATATTAAGTTAAAATAAGTGTTCATTCAGTATTGTTGTAATTGTCATTATTACAAATAAAATCGGGCCGATTTTTAATCGGTATCAGCTTTTTTGGGTCCTCCAATAATCAGTATCGGCGTTGAAAAATCATAATCGGTCGACTTCTAGTCTCATCACACCTATCTTTTTCCATTTCTGTCTCTTATCTCTGTCTTTTCACTACATTCCTTATTTGGAGGTAATGAATGATCTGTCTCGCGTGTGTGTGTGTGACTAACACCTTTTTGATTATGTGTTGATCTTAGGTCTGAGTCAGTCCACTCTTGGAGGACTGGGGTTTGCTTTAGGTTTGTATGGGTGTCAGACTAACATTGGCATGGTTGTGTTTGTGAGTGTCGGTGTGTTTATTTGTGTTAATGTTTTCAGGTTTGGGCCAGACCACTCTCGGATCAGGGGGGTTGACGTTAGGTTCCCTGGCCTCTACCTCCACGGCGGTGTCAGCGGCCCCCAGCCTTGGACTGGGAGGAGTTGACTTCAGCACCTCCTCAGAGAAGAAAAACGACAAATCATCAGGGGCCAGCCCACAGTGAGTCCTACTGACTGACAGCTGTCTGGACCAATGAGTATCCATAGTGTCATTTCTTGACCAATTGTTTATAATGGTCATCATAATAGGTCATATATCTGACTCTTGTCCCTGTTTATTTTTCTTTCCTCTCACTCTCAGAGACAGTAAAGCTTTGAAAGATGAAAATTTGCCTCCAGTCATCTGTCAGGATGTAGACAACTTCCAGTACGTAAATCACTACTTTTCTTCAACTACACCCCATGTTAGTGTGTGTGGCTCTAACAGTACTGTTTGCACATCGTTGGTCATGAAGATGCATTGTGTTGACGTGTGAGTTCTCCGTCCTGTAGGAAGTTTGTGAAGGAGCAGAAGCAGGTTCACGAGGAGATCAGCAGGATGTCATCTAAAGCCATGCTGAAGGTTCAGGACGACATCAAGAGTCTCAAACAGCTGCTGTCTGTCAGCGCTTCGGGACTACAGAGAAACGCCCTGGCTATAGACAAACTGAAGATGGAGACTGCGCAGGTACACACGCTGATGTGACATTGTCTTTTGAGGAATTAAGGCTCAAAATACACATGCCCTTACTGTTGCTGAACGTCATAGTCCCTCTCTCCTAACCCTCCTCGTCTAGGAGTTGAAGAATGCAGACATAGCTCTGCGGACTCAGAAGACTCCCCCTGGACTCCAGCACGACAACACAGCTCCCTATGAGTGAGTATTCCTATCACCATCATTGTTATATCCCCCTGAACTTACATGATCAAAAGTATGTGAACACCTGCTTGTCGACTATCTCGTTCCAAAATCATGGGCATTAATATGGAGTTGGTCCACTCTTCTGGGAAGGCTTTCTACTAGATGTTGGAACATTGCTGTGGGTCTTGCTTCCATTCAGACACAAGAGCATTAGTGAGGTCGGGTACTGATGTTGGGTGATTAGGCCTGGCTCGCAGTCAAAGCGCCAATTCATCCCAAAGGTGTTTGATGAGGTTGAGGTCAGGACTCGGTGTAGGCCAGTCAAGTTCTTCCACACCAATCTCGACAAACCATTTCTGTATGGACCTCGCTTTGTTCACATTGACATTGTCATGGTGAAACAAAAGGGCCTTCCCCAAACTGTTGCCACAAAGTTGGAAGCACAGAATCGTCTAGAATGTCATTACATTATAGCGTTAATATTTTCCTTCACTGGAACTAAGGGGCCTAGCCCGAACCATGGAAACAGCCCCAGACCATTATTCCTCCTCCACCAAGCATGACAGTTGGCACTATGCATTAGGGCAGGTAGCGTTCTCCTGGCTTCCGCCAAACCCAGATTTGTCCGTTGGACTGCCAGATGGTGAAGCATGATTCATCACTCCAAAGAACGCGTTTCCTCTGCTCCAGAGTCCAATAGCGACAAGCTTTACACCACTCCAGCCGATGCTTGGCATTGCGCATGGTGATCTTCATGAAGCTCCCGACAAACAGTTATTGTGCTGAAGTTGCTTCCAGAGGCAGTTTGGAACTCGGTAGGGAGTGTTGCAACCGAGGACAGGTTTTTACACGCTTCCGCAGTTGGCTGTCCCGTTCTGTGAGCTCGTGGCCTACCACTTCGCGGCTAAGCCATTGCTGCTCCTAGGCGTTTCCACATAATTAACAGTTGACCGAGGCAGCTCTAACAGGCCAGAAATTTGATGAACTGACTTGTTGGAAAGGTGTCATCCTATGACGGTGCCATGTTGAAAGTCACAGAGCTCTTCAGTAAGGCCATTCTACTGCCAATGTTTGTCTATGAAGATTGCATGGCGGTGTGCTTGATGCACCTGTCAGCAAAGGGTGTGGCTGAAATAGCTGAATCCACTCATTTAAAGGGGTGTCCGCATACTTTTGTGTGTGTGTATATATAATGTACCATACCCCTTTTTTTATTTTTAACCACAGATGAATGTACTGCATTTTAGCCATAATAAATTCAAGCCTGTCTCATTCTTTCTCTCTGTCTGTAGTTATTTCCGGTGTTTAGTGGAACAGTTTGAGGTTCAGTTGCAGCAGTACAGACAGCAGATAGAGGAACTGGAGAATCACCTTACTACACAGGGCAGTGGATCACACATCACACCACAGGGTAACATACATACATACATACACGCATACATGCATACATACACAGACTCTTGACTTTCTTCATAGTCTTTGTGTGTGTTTCTGTGTCTCTTCACTGAATATTGTGTGTAGATCTGTCACTGGCCATGCAGAAGTTGTACCAGACGTTTGTGGCTCTGGCTGCTCAGCTCCAGTCAGTACACGAGAACGTCAAGGTAAGTCCTACAGACATCACTGTTGACTGTTCTATAAGAAATCACCTTGTTACAGAAATAAATATTGAGTATTTTGAATGAAGTGATTGAGGTTCTTCCTCTGGGGTATCTGTAGACCCTGAAGCAGCAGTACCTGGGATACCGCCGGGCCTTCCTGGAGGACTCCACGGACGTCTTCGAGTCCAAGCGGGTGGCCAGTAAGAAGTGGCAGAGTGCCCCACGCATCACCACTGGCCCCGCCCCCTTCAGCAGCATCCCCAATGCCGCGGCGGTCGCCATGGCAGCCACGCTGAGCCAGCAGCAGCAGCCCGGCCCAGGTCTGACCTCCGCCTTCAAGTTCTAGAACCCTGACCCCCTCACCTTTGACCTTTCACCTTACCACCCCTCAGTCTGACAGAGAGAGGGGGGAGGAGAGAGATGTAGGGGGGAGAGAAGGAAAGTGGGACAGAATAAAAATGTAGCCAGTGCCCAACTTTTAGGTTAGTTTGTCTTTTCTTTCTCTGGAAAGAGGGAGAGAAATGGAGGGAAGGAGAAAGAGGAGAATGTAAAAGCAACATAGTAAGTTCCAAACCGTGTTCAGTTTGTCTTTCTCCAGTGGTTCTGCTCTATACGTGTGAGAAGACCTTTTCCTCACAGGCATTAGACCCAAAGCAATCTTTCTGCGGTGGTGTTGGAACTGCCTGTTCATCAACGTAGCAGGGGCCATTACTTGGCTCTCTGCTTTCCCTTCATCTCCCTCTCTCTCTCTCTCTCTCTCCCTCCATAAGAGAAGCATTTAACAGTTTCTCAGTGAATCTGTGGCTTTTTAAGATGATTGAAAAAGTGTAGAGTGCTCAGATTACTAGAAATGAGACTAAAAACAAGGAAGGCAGGACTTGTATCACTGGGTATTCATTCACAGCTCTCATCTGTCCCAGACACTCTAGACTATAATCTTTTGAATACGTGGAGGCTACATTCTCTTTGGGTTCAGTCGCTTAATTTATATTGAATGGGTTCTTGATTATCTATATTTATTGAAGGTGCTTTTTTGTGAAGCTTAACTGCTTTTGGTTTTATTGAATAAAATATCATAGGTAGTTACTCTGGACTTAGTCTGGATGGTGTAACGTGGTGGTTCCAAGTGAGTGTGCTCTGTGTCTTCGATTAGGACGCAACTGTCCAAATCGGTTTAGTTCGGAAATTGGGTCTCAACCTTTTATAAATTATTATTAGGATTTTCCTGAACAAACTGGTTTAGATTAGGACACAGTTGTGTCTGTGTGTTTTCATAAAGCAGTAATGTAGCTTTCACTGTGTGGTAGCAGTCTTGATAAGCACTTAAATCACACACACTCATTCTCTCTCACACACACACACACACCAGCCTTAGACCAGCAGATCTCCCTTCCCAACTAGGTTGTATGTAATGAGTAATGATTTGTCTGTTTTCTCGGCATCTGTCATTTTGTCTTTGATTGACATGCTTCACCTATATTTCAGGATGACATTTTAAAAGTTCAAGACGATCTGACAGTGTATAGCTTAGTGTTTAAAGAAGATATGATCATTTACTGCACAGGTCTTGCATCAAAAGGGTGTTTTAATTTCGGTGAAAGATTTTAACTGTTGAACATATGCATTCCTTTTTGTAACAGCGGCAGCGTCTTTAGTTGTAATAGCAATAACAGCAGGCTCTGGTTGCTAGTGGCCAGGTGTGTGCTTCTCTGTGTGTGTGTGTGACTGTATCCGCATTGTAGACAGGACAATGACTGCCTCAGCCGGTAATAACCGTTGTACAGTCATTTTAACCACAGACAAGACACCCACTTCTACCTGACAGTCCATATCACTTTCAATTCATCACTATGCATTCTACAATAACCTTTTGACTAAGATAATGATTGTGATTTATCAGTATTTCCTACACACACTACTTAACACTGGCAGGTGGTCTACCATGCAGGTCTACCTCACTCCAGGATATAGATGGCAGAGAGACTGTGCGTCATCAGCCCATCTGTACAGATGGAACCTAGTTCTCTTTAGTTCCATAATCCATTCTATTTAATAGAAGGGCTACGGTGTTACGTCACTCACTAGTTTTACAGGGGAGAAACCGAGTGAACGTGCTGCTCGTATCGACTGCCTTGGGAAGGCCAGTTGGATCATTAGTGCCAAAAATCAGTATTTTTCTCTATTCAGAGTCGGCCATTTTGTGCTCCGAGATTAACCAACTGCTGCTCTGGACTGCCCCGTCTGTCCTCCATTTCACGCTAGCATTCCAGAACCACTGAAACTTTGATTGTTCTAGAATGAGTAGCTAAATAGTTGTGAAACTGGAACACGTAAATTAGTTCTGGAACTCTGTGGTTGGTTTCTATAACTCGTGGTCTGCTCTACATAGCAAACTCCTGTTAATGTGACAGGGCTGGCTAACAGGACTATGATGAATGTCTTGGGGCTTTTTGAAGGGGTTCAATGAGGTCAGAAGGTCCGATAGTTTTTGTTTTTTTAATCCCAGCCCCCGTCCCTGCAGGAGGCCTTTTGGTAGGCCGTCATTGTAAATAAGAATTTGTTCTTAACTGGCTTGCCTACTTAAATAAATAAATGACTACTAGTTGTGGTTGGACTGACTGGCTGAGAGACTGTCCGTCCGTGTTCAGACTCAGAGGAATAGCTAGTTGGAGCCAGTGAAGTGCTGGGATGTTTGTGGAACACTGGTATTGGCTGGGGAAGGTGTATTTTCAGACAAAAACACAGATGCCAATTCTGTGGCCTGTTCAGGAGGGTGTGACGTTCTAGAACGTTCAGATAGAAATGTGTTGTAGAATAGGGAGTCATATCAGCTCTATTCATTACATTTCTGTCTTCAACGTACAGAACGTGTCGCATCACTGAACACACCCCTCATCTTCACTCTGGTTCAGAGTGCTTTTGTTTAGAATGGTGTGTTTAATCTAAATATAACCAATGCTTGTTGTTGACGATGATGCATATATCTGATACTATATAATATTGTGTGCCTTTTGAAACTAGACATATATTAATAATAATTTTGCGATGCATTTTTTTCTAGCACATGCTAGTTCCTTCACTCTTGGAATCTTGAATAGTTTTGGAAGACTTGTGAAATGCAATATAGCGGCTAGGAATTAACAATCGGTTGTGTCCTTTAACTGTGTCTGTTTATATGTAAGTGGTATTGCTTTAAATTGACAATAAATCCGTTTTAAAGGAGCGACTTTGTCTTTGTTTCTTTTTGACTGGTAAATTACTGATTTTTGAACACCCAATTGGATTTAAGAGAATTAATGAGTACACTTTTGGATGATGCTAAAAACCAAGCAGAGTTTGCATCTCTAAAATCCAATTTGAGAAACGATACAGGTGCACGGAGGTTCAGAGTGAAGGAACTAGCAGACATGTTTCTACCACAGTCACATTTGTTTGACCATTTTATCTGTGAAAATCTATCCACAGTTGCTAATGTATTTGTAGAAATGTGTAGGGATTATCTCAAAGGGAACAACTTCGATGTGGCAGTAAGGTTAGTGTTGGGGTGAGACAGGAGGTTGGGCTTAGACGTAGTCTGGTGGAATGTGATACAGAACCACTGATCCACGGGGTCCTGACATGTTACTCTGTTCACTCTCTTGTGGACACACACACACAGCCTATATCACTACTGAACGTTGCAGAGGAGAGGGGGAACTTGACTTCAGTAACACACACACAAATGGACACTCTCTAGTCCAGAGGAGTAAGCTGTGTGCTCTCTCTGTCTCAGGGAGCCAGGTGTCCCTGGGGACTGGCTTGGGAAACCCCTTTGCCTTGGGAGTGGGCTCTAGCTTGGGCACCTCAGGTCTCGGAGGTACTACCTCTCTTTTTACATCTAGTCTTTTCCTCTTCCTCATCCATCGCTACTATGTATCTTTTCTCACTCGCAACCTCCCTCCATTTCTCCCCCTCTGTGTGGAAGACTGTTGGCAGTGTTAGGAATGTATGTGGTGTGAGTTAAGCTCTTCACTATCTAGGGCTGAAACAGTCTGCCTGTAGCTGTGGTATGTAGTGGGTCTCTATGCTTTACTCTCGTCATTGGAGACAGTTACTTCTACTATACCGTTTGTGAGAGCCATTACAGAGGCTTAGCTACTGTTATTTCTCTCACTCTTGCAGTAGTTGTGTGTGTGTGTGTGTGTGGTGTGTCCATGAAGCTAAGCTCTCCCTCATGTAGTAGCAGCATAGTGAGTGTGTGTCCCTAAAGCTTGGCTCCCTCAATCTCTCTCCCCTGCAGTGTTTGGTGGGGGTCCAGGTTTCGGGGGGGTAGCGACGGGGGGCTCCTCATTTGGTTTCTCCTCTGCCAGCAAGCCCTCGGGAGGGAGCCTGAGTGCAGGTACACACACACACCTTACCTCCTTGTGCAAGCTCTCTGGAGGGTGTTTTAGCAGACACACACACTCCCTGTGAGCATACTCATTATTTGAATAACTCATGTCCTCTTCTGTTTCTCCTATCTCCTTCTCTCCAGGTTTTGGAAGCAACAGTAGTTCAGGGTTTAACTTCAGTAGCCCCGGCCTCAACGCGTCTGCAGGCCTGACGTTTGGCGTGTCCAACCCTCCCGCCACGGGCTTCGGCACTGGAGGTCCACTGCTGCAGCTCAAGAAGCCCCCGGTGGGAAACAAGAGGGGCAAGAGATAGAGGGGCAAAGGGAACGGTTAGGATTTGGGGAGGGTAAGCTGATCCTAGATCTGTGACTTCCAGAACTGTCCAAGGTTGTTTAATGGGTCACAGTCCATGTAGGTGGATTTGGGAGGGTACGTTTATTCTAGACCTGTGCCTAAGGGCGACTTCTAGAGCTGTCCAGGGGAGGTCGGGGTGTAACAGTCTGTCCCAGATCTTTATTTTTATACCTGACAGGGGAGCAGAGGGTTTGAGGGAGGGGGTTATGCAGGACCAGGGTGGATAAGGTTCATAACCTGTGTTTTGTTCTTTTTAAATGTCCTCATTATTGTTTCATCATGATTGCTTAGTTTTTGTAGAGTTTTTATTTTATACTCTTTGTAAGTGTTTGTTGTGTGTGCAAGGATGCATGCAAGGGAGAGAACTGGCTGTGCTGAATGTCCCACACAGCCTCAAATTAGAACCTGAAAGGGCACCAGAACACACCAAACATGCACAAACGCATACGTACATTTCCTGTCAAGTGTAAGTTTATGCAGTGTGTGTGTGTCAATAGACCGTGGTGTTGTTTTAGGGCTGGTGGATGATGAGGGTATTACGGTCTGTGCTTTTCCGTTGTCTATTCTGATTCTCTCTGTTACCAAATAGTGACGTCATCCTGTTCTATTCATTTGAGTTTAAGTGTAAACCTGTATTTTCAAACATCAGTTTAATAATAAAATTCCTGATGTTGATGATGGTTTTCCTTTGTCTGTTTTTGTTGATATGTTTCTCTTATGAGCAGAGGACATGTATCAAGTGTTTGGAAAGAATCTGCTGTTTGCCTGTTTACAATGCCACCTGGCGGTTGAAGAAATATTTTGCGGCAATACATGTCACCTTTCTGGTCCAATCATCGAAGCAACAGTAAGCTATGTGACCTTGAGGGCAAACGTTTGGGGTTACTATGCAATGAAAATCGGGTTTTCCGTCTCTAAACCAAATCAACTTATGTAATTTAGCAATTATTCTATAGTTTTTTTTTTTGCCACCAAGAGAGATTCGATTCCATTTTTGTAGTAACTAAACTGATTACATGACTTGGTTAGCCGTGTTTTATGTCTGCTAAACGTGACTAGCTAAGACCGTGCACTAGTTAATACTATTTATACTAGCTAATATTTTGTAATGACCTGACTAGATCATAAAGGAACAATTATCCTGACTAAGGCTTGAGTTTATGAATTGAGGGTTTATTAACCCCAATTTACACAGGCTACTGTTTGGCCGTAGCCCACGCCAAATAAATGAAAGATGCCCCACAAACCAACTGTGACCTTATCTTATGAAGGCCAGACGTAAGAGAGAAAACAATGGCTAAACCTGGTCTTAACTTCCAATGCTCCATCCCCCTGCCCAGCCCCCCTCCACGCCACTCCGCCAGGATGCCCGGCATCAGAACATTCCAGGTATTCCCGTGATTGGCAGATAGCAGGTTGATTGGCATGTCGGACCCCGCGAACACTGGTAAGTACAACACAACCCACTAATAGCCTAACACAACACACAGCTGTCTTTGCGGGTCACTACCCCCCACCACAAAATCCCTCATCCCCGAGGGAACAAACAAAGTCTCTGTAACGACTCGGAGGTCTCCTTTGCCTGCGTGGCCGTGATGGTCGCAGAGTGTCCAGATGTGAAACAGGGGGCTCCATCCGTGGCAGGGGGCTGCCCCTCTGGGACCCAGGGGATGAAGGAAGTGATATGGGGAAGAAGGAATGGGGAATACAGTCTGTGGCTCCGGGGAACCACGCGGTGACACAGGGAGGGAGACAGGGAGAGTGGGCTGTCTGGAGCCTTGTCTGGGGCACCTGGGGGTGGATGCCTGGAGAATGTCATTGCCAGAGAGGGGAATTGTGGGGGTCCCTGGGGTTTGGGGAGAAGAGGCCCCTCTGTATGGGGCTAACCTGTCCCTGTGCAGTGCCACCGTTATCCCCCTGGCAGGAAGCTGCACCGGTAAACAACCTCCCCTCTCCAGGACGCTGCAGGGTCCCACCCAGTGACTGTCCAACTTGGGGCATCTGCCTTTTTTTCTTAGGGGACTGTAGACCCAGACCAGCTCCCCAGCCACAAAGTGCCTTCCCCGGGTGTGCACGTCGTAGTTCCTTTTCTGCCTCACACCTGCATTCACCAGCTGCTCTCTGGCGAAGGTGTGGGCTGTCTCCAGGCGGTCCTGGAGTCTCCGGGCATACTCCGGCCCCGGGGGAACATGAGGGCTATCCAGTGGCCAACCAAACGCCATCTCCGCAGGGGTGCAAATCTCTCTCCCCAGCATGAGGAGGGCAGGAGTGCAGGAGGTGGAGTCTTGGACAGCGGAGCGGCATGCCATGAGGAGCATAGGCAGGTGCTTGTCCCAGTCACGCTGGTGTTTGGCAGAGACGATGGCCAGCTGCTGTCCAAGCGTTTTGTTGAAGCACTCCACAAGGCCATCACTTTGAGGATGGAGAGGAGTAGTGCGGGTCTTGTGCATACCCAGCCTCTCACACATGGTGGCGAACACACGGGACTTAAAGTTTCTGCCTTGGTCGCTGTGGATGGACTCTGCAGCTCCAAACCTGCTGAACATCCCCACTGTCAGGGCGTTGACGATGGTCTCTGCCTCCTGGTCAGGCAGAGCCTAGGCCTCGGAACATTTTGTGAAATAGTACATGGAAACCGCTGGATGCTCACGGCCACTGTCTGTGGTGGGGAACGGCCCAACTACATCCACCCTCTCCATGGGAGCCCCCACTGGGAACTGTTGGAGCTGAGCATGAGAGCGGCCTGGGGGGCCATTTTTCGCTGTGCAGTGGTCTCAGCGGTGACAAAAGTCCTCCACATCCCTCTTGTGCTGCCCCCAGTGAAAGCCCTGACGGAGGCGGCGGAGTGTCCCAAAGTGTCCAGTCCCCAGCCCCCCATGAGTACTCTGGAGCACAGCCTCCCGCATTGCTTTTGGGACCACCACCTGCCACCTCTCCTCTCCCGTAGCTGACTCCTTCCATGCCCGATGCAGCACAACATCAGCCAGCCGCAGTCTCTCAAACTTTGACCACAACCCTTTGGTCGCAAGTGAGAGCGCTGTCACCTCGCCTGACTCACTGTGGCACAGACCCCCTCCTCTGCACACTGCTCTCTCTCCCGTCCCTCTCTCCGCTCACAGTGGCGGCAGCTGTCTGCAGTAGAGGGCCGATGGGACATGGCGTTGGAGTGGCGTGCCCCTGCCCTGTGCACTACTGTAAAGTCATACGGCTGAAGCTCCTCCAACCAGCGAGCCACCTGCCCCTCTGGCTCTCTGAAAGACATGAGCCACTGGAGAGCAGAGCGGTCAGTCCTTACAGTAAAGGGCAGGCCACCCAGGTAGTACTTGAAGTGTTTGACGGAAGCCACAACAGCCAAGAGCTCCCGCAGGGTAACACAATAGCGGCGCTCATGTTTGTCAAATGTTTTGCTGAAGTACGCCACCACTCTCTCCCCCTCTGGCCCCACCTGGGCCAGCACCCCACCCATGCCCACATTGCTCGCGTCTGTGTCCAGGATAAAGGGCAAGGTGAGGTCAGCGGGGGCGAGCACGGGGGCCTCGATCAGTGCACGTTTGAGGGTGTTGAAGGCCTCCTCACACTCCACTGTCCAAGTGAAGGCCTTGTCCTTCGGCAGCAGGCGGTTCAGGGGAGCAGCGACGCTTGAGCAGCCCCGTACAAACCTCCTGTAGTACGAGGCCAGGCCCAGGAAGCTCTTCAGCTGACGGTGGTCGGTGGGGGTGGGCCAGTCTGACAGCCCCCACCTTGTCCTCCATGGTGCTGATCCCCTCCTTCCCCACTCGGTGGCCCAAGAAGGACACCTCTCTCCTCATGAAGTGGCACTTCTCGGGATGGAGCTTCAGACCTGCGGCAGCCACCCGCTCCAGCACACGCCGAAGCGCCACCAGGGCTGACTGGAAGAAGCTGCCATGGGCCAGGATGGCATAGAGGTATACCAGACACTGCTGTCGGGGGATGCCATCCAGCACCCTGTCCATCAAACGCTCAAAAGTAGCTGGAGCATTGCACAGGCCGAAGCACAGGACCTTGAACTGCCAGTGTCCTCTGTTAGTGGAGAACGCAGTTTTGGCTCCGGTCTCTGGGGAGAGGGGCACCCGCCAGTAGCCACTGCGGAGGTCTAGTGAGGAGAACCAGGCGGACCCCCTAACCAGGTCCAGTGACTCATCGATATGGGGTATGAGTCCTTCCTGGTTACCTCATTCAGCCGCCTGTAGTCTGCACAGAACCTCAGCTCTCCCCCTTCTTAGGAATCATGACGATTGGTGCCACCCAGGGGCTGTCTGGGGGCTCGATGGAGTCTTCCCGCTGCATCTCCAACACAGCCTTGTCTGCCGCCTCCTGGCGTGCCAGCGGGATACGGACGCATCTTGATGGGTCGAGTATCACCTGTGTTGATCTCATGCTGCACCAGATGAGACTGACCCACCTCTTCCTCACTCAGCGCAAAGCTGTCTCTGAATTCAAACAGCAACTGCCACAACCGTTACTGCTGCTCGGGGTCAAGACCAACACTGTTCCTTCCCCATATCTCCCTCACTGCAGACAATGTCCTCTCCTCTCCCATCTGGGGTAGCTAGGCTGGGGGGGGGGCGCGGCCCGGACTAACGGAGGGATGTGTCGTGGAAGTAGCTGGGGGAATGTAACACACAGCCGTAGGTGACAGGGGGGCTGGAGAAAAGTCACACACAGATGTGGGGGAGGGGTGGGGGGGCAGCCATGAGCCTCTGCTGCTTTAACTGGTGGAGTAAAGGGGTTGTTGGGTTGTGTGAATGTGACATTAGGGGGGACCATGGTGACTGCCGGCCCTCCCTGGAAGCTCAGTGTGCCCCCATTTAGGTCTAACTGGCAGCCTGTGCTCCTAAGAAAGTCCAACCCCAGGATACAAGGGTCCTGCACAGCCGCCACCCACACAGGATGACGTACAGACCTGCCCCCTACTGTCAGAGTCATTATTCCCTTCCCTTTCACGGTGCCAGCTCACCTGTGACTGTGCAGAGCCGCACAGTTGTGGGCTCACACTGAGTCCAACCTGGCACAATATCCGGCCTGACCAGAGTTACTGTGGACCCAGTGTCCACCAAGGCAGAGCAGGGCACCCCCTCCACAGTGACATGACAAAAGTCCCCAACGCAGGTCCGGCCCACCACAACAACAGGCTCCAGCTTCTTGCCCTTGTCTGCTTCTGGGGGAAGTGGAGCCTTGCTTCCCCTCTGTGCCGGTGGGCTCCTCCTGAAGATGATGGTGGTTGGGAAAGAATGCCAGGGGTCCGCACTACCAGGTCTATGTGGACCCCGAGCCGTTTCCCTGAGCTCTGGGGAAAATGGGGCAATCCCGGCGCAGATGGGCTGGCTGGCTACAACCTCAGCAGACCCTGGGACCAGGGCGTGTGTTTTGAGCTTTTCCGGCTCTGGGCTGCTCTGCCTCACAGCCTGCACAGAGGATATTTCTCTCTGCACCCCCACCAAAGCCCCAGCTGAAGCCCCAGCCCACACCAGCTCCCTCTCCAAAGCCATCTCCAAGGCTATCTGCAATGGGTGAGCCAGCTGGGTCTGTATGCGCAGCTCCGTAGGAGAGAGCGCCTGTATGAACTGGTCCCGTGCTAGCTCGCTCTGCACGGAGGGGGGCATGTGAGCCTATGCCCACCGAGACAGGCTCTCAATTAGCTAGCACCCGTAGAGGCTCTCCATGCTGCCTGCGTCTATTACTTAGTTCGGAGCGCAGTAGCCCGGGCTGTACACACAGTCCATAGCGCCTCCTCAGTGCTCCCACTAAAGCACCATAATCATGTCTGTCCTTGGGGCTAATCAATATCAAACAGGCCAGAGCTTCATCCGTGAGGCATAAAGCCAACTGCAGTGCCCTTTCTTCATCCGACCGCCCCCTAAAATGAGCTAACAGTTCAAACTGAGCATGAAAAGCTTCCCAATCCGCCTTACCGGAATACTTCAGGGTCTTAACTGATACGGACGCAGCCGGGAACTGGGCGCCACCATGTTTATTTACATCCTGAACCCCAAATTCCTTGTCCCGCCGCGTCGACGTCACCCCTTCGGTCCACCCAACACAATCCGCGCGAAACACAGTCGACGAAGGACTCATGCCCGCTTCAGCCGCCATCACTCTAACATCCTCCCTCAAGCGGCCTCTGGGATCCGACGCCCTGGCGATCTCCTCAGCCAGATCCTCCGACGTCCATGCACACACACACCTCCTTGGCCATAATCGTCCCCTACCTCTACTTTCGGATTCCCTCGAAGCATTTTCAACCCCCGTTCTCACCTACGATAGCTAGCCACAGACGTCAGCTACCTAGCTGGCTAACTTTTAACAACGTTTTTACTTCTGACACCAATGTAATGACCTGACTAGATCATAAAGGAACAATTGTCCAGACTGAGGCTTGAGTTTATGAATTGACGGTTTATTAACCCAAATTTACACAGGCTACTGTTTGGCCGTAGCCCACGCCAAATAAATGAAATATACTGTGACCTTCTCTTGTGAAGCTCAGACGTAAGAGAGAGAACAATGGCTAAACCTGGTCTTAACTTCCAATTCTCCATCCCCCTGCCCAGCCCAGCCCCTCTCCACGCCACGCCACTCCACCAACCGCCAGGATGCCCGGCAACAGAACATTCCAGGCATTCCCGTGATTGGCAGATAGCAGGTTGATTGGCATGTCGGACCCTGCGAACACTGGTAAGTACAACACAACCCACTAATAGCCTAACACATAATACACAGCTGTCTGTGCGGGTCGCTACAATATTATCACAGCTTGAATAACATTTATTTCCCAGCAATGACTTCTCCAGATACTATGTACTGTTCCCAGCAAATCAACATCCCCCACTGAACTACCAGACATCCTCAAACAGTTCACCAAAGCTGCCATCAGAACGTAAGTACAGGCTACAGCCTCCCTGCATGTGACTGGACTGTAGGAGAGTTAAAAAGGTTCGCCCATCAAACTTCAAACGATCAGAATAGGACAACCCGTTTGAGGGTCAGTGGTCCAAGCCCGCGAACAGGAATATTCCAAGTTCAGACAAGGGGGAGTCCGATCGCTATGATCGCCAAGAACTTTACTTTTGGTGTCTATTTTTAATAGTTGCGCTACTGGTGCTGCCTGTTGATGTTAGGTAGGCAGCTACAGAAGCTGAATGAGGTTTTGTTTCATTAAATGTATTTTATTTCATCTGGGTGCTTACATCACCTACTAACACCCTGGTACTACCCGTAGCTCCCGTTCTCCTCAGTCCGAGAAAACACTGAGAGAAAGGTTGCAGATTACTCCTTTGTAGAAGTCCATAACGTCAAATAAATAAAACATCCCAAGGTTAATGCTGAAGATAATGTTAATATGGAGTGTGAGACTATTGAAACATGTAACTTAAGAGTTGTAAAAAAAATAAAGGGAACACTTAAACAACACAATGTAACTCCAAGTCAATCACACTTCTGTGAAATCAAACTGTCCACTTAGGAAGCAACACTGATTGACAATAAATTTCACATGCTGTTGTGCAAATGGAATAGACAACAGGTGGAAATTATAAGCAATTAGCAAGACACCCCCAATAAAGGAGTGGTTCTGCAGGTGGTGACCACAGACCACTTCTTAGTTCCTATGCTTCCTGGCTGATGTTTTGGTCACTTTTGAATGCTGGCGGTGCTTTCACTCTAGTGGTAGCATGAGACGGAGTCTACAACCCACACAAGTGGCTCAGGTAGTGCAGCTCATCCAGGATGGAACATCAATGCGAGCTGTGGCAAGAAGGTTTGCTGTGTCTGTCAGCGTAGTGTCCAGAGCATGGAGGCGCTACCAGGAGACAGGCCAGTACATCAGGAGACGTGGAGGAGGCCGTAGGAGGGCAACAACCCAGCAGCAGGACCGCTACCTCTGCCTTTGTGCAAGGAGGAGCAGGAGGAGCACTGCCAGAGCCCTGCAAAATGACCTCCAGCAGGCCACAAATGTGCATGTGTCTCAGACTCAATGAGGGTGGTATGAGGGCGGGACGTCTACAGGTGGGGGTTGTGCTTACAGCCCAACACCGTGCAGGACGTTTGGCTTTTGCCAGAGAACACCAAGATTGGTAAATTCGCCAATGGCGCCCTGTGCTCTTCACAGATGAAAGCAGGTTCACACTGAGCACATGTGACCAACGTGACAGAGTCTGGAGATGCCGTGGAGAACGTTCTGCTGCCTGCAACATTCTCCAGCATGACCGGTTTGGCGGTGTGTCAGTCATGGTGTGGGGTGGCATTTCTTTGGGGGGCCGCACAGCCCTCCATGTGCTCGCCAGAGGTAGCCTGACTGCCATTAGGTACCGAGATGAGATCCTCAGACCCCTTGTGAGACCATATGCTGGTGTGGTTGGCCCTGGGTTCCTCCTAATGCAAGACAATGCTAGACCTCATGTGGCTGGAGTGTGTCAGCAGTTCCTGCAAGAGGAAGGCATTGATGCTATAGACTGGCCCGCCCGTTCCCCAGACCTGAATCCAATTGAGCACATCTGGGACATCATGTCTCGCTCCATCCACCAACAGATGCTTTAGTCCAGGTCTGGGAGGAGATCCCTCAGGAGACCATCCGCCACCTCATCAGGAGCATGCCCAGGCGTTGTAGGGAGGTCATACAGGCACGTGGAGGCCACACACACTACTGAGCCTCATTTTGACTTGTTTTAAGGACATTACATCAAAGTTGGATCAGCCTGTAGTGTGGTTTTCCACTTTAATTTTGAGTGTGACTCCAAATCCAGACCTCCATGGGTTGATAAATTTGATTTCCATTGATAATTTTTGTGTGATTTTGTTGTCAGCACATTCAACTATGTAAAGAAAAAAGTATTTAATAAGAATATTTCATTCATTCAGATCTAGGATGTGTTATTTTAGTGTTCCCTTTATTTTTTTGAGCAGTGTAGTTTACAGAGTGCAAAAAGTGCTGCTGTTGCTAGCTAGCATGCCTTTCTGTGATGCAGACTGTTAGCTGAGCTGCCGACTGGTGCTGGCGTTGTATTATGGGAGATGTAGTTTTGGCTCTCTAAGGTCTAAATGGGATAGAGGCGATTTTATGTTGTAACTTGTTTGTGTTAAAGGGTTTTTGTACATGAGTTGTATTTTGGTACTGTCAACACTGAAAGCACCTATTAATGTATTGGGGATGTGAGACAGGATATGTGTTTTACCTTTCTTCATGCTCCTGTATAGAACAGCTTGTCAGATGGGGCATTGGAGACGGATGTGTTCCTGTCCTGTCTTTTCACAACACTATTGCAGGTATGGTTCTATTGTCTAAGAATTAAGAGGATGCATTTGTTGTATTAAGGACTGGTTATTATTTTATACTATACATTATGGCTTTATGTATGAATGTGATTTGAGTCTGAGAAAACACAGAGAGAGAAAGAACAACTTGTCAAATGTGCATTGGAGACGGATGTGTTCGGACGGATGTGTTCCTGTCCTGTCTTTTACAATACTATTGCAGATCAACATAAAAGCCAAAAAGACAGCCGTGGTGTCGCTCTTCATTTCTGGGTTCTCCTGTGGTACATATAAAACCCGCTACAGGACCACCAAGAGAACGGGGCTTTTATGGTACAGGTGGTCGTACATTGGCTGTGTAACTACCCAGTATCTGAGCAGGGATAATGGGCAGGGTAAGGTGAAATTGTTTTGTTAAAGTGTATCTGTTGTTGTTATATCGGGTACTTCTCTGCCCTGTCCAAAGGAGACATTCTACCAATCAAGGAGAGGCTGGAGAGGCCTGTCGCCACACAGAAGACAGATACCAGACTAACTCCAGGCCTGCTCAAGGTCCTAAACAAACAGATAGTCAGTAACCCACAGAATGACACCAGGCCTCCTCACTCATATTTGGTACTCTAGCTTGCCCCTATTAAAACTGTCCATGGTAGTTGAAAAATTGAGAGGAACCAAGCTAATCCTCTCTCCATGTATGTTTCTAGCCTATTCCCAGGAGACAATCAGTATGGAGGAGCTGCAGCAGAAGTGGAAGGGTCTGTGTCAGCCCTCAGAGCAGCTGGACACTGCTGGCCCTGGGGAACTTCTTTGCCAACATCCACTGGATGCAGTTATTCGCTCTGTAAGGGGTGATTGACTGGCTCCCATATGTCAGTCAGTCTCCAGAGAGAAACTGTGGTGTAGTTCGTATAAGTACCACATGGAGGCAGTATTTCACTGTCTTGATGACCTGGCGTTTACTGACTTTTCTGTGTGTGTTCAGATCATCAATGCCCTGAGGTATGCATGTGAAATCCTGACAGAGTATGAGGGGGGTGGAGCGGCGACGATGCCCTTTGATCTGTTCGCAGGGCTGTACACCCTACCTGGCCCACCTGGGCGGAGAGATCCCCAGGACCAGATAGACAGCTTCCTAAGCAGCCTGCAGAAGCCTGTCTGAGTACACTACCCTACACATACTTTCTCTATCACTCTGTAGCTGTCTGTCTCTCTCTCTCTCTCTCTCTCTCTCACGATCTATCCCCCTCTGTCTCTACCTCTCTCATACTATCTATCCTGTTGTTCATTAGCCGTATAGGCCTAGTACAGTAATCTCATTGGTTTATAGTGCGAGAACATACCTGTAGTATTCACAGCACACCTGTACTGTGGATGGTACGTTACATTACTAAGGCGGTCAATACCCTCTAAAATATCCTAACCCTAATTCTATTGGTTATCATTGCGTAAGATCTGATTACGTTATCTAACACTGCCTAAGACGATTGGGAATATACCCTCAACATGAGATGCTAGAGATACTGTAGTTATAATCATAGATTTGATAGTAAGCAGCATGAAATGGTTCTAAAACAAGACATTAATGTTTACACCACCAAACAAATAGACATGATTCAGGTGGCTAACTTCTACAGCGGCAAAAATTGAGAGAATAGGAGAGGGAGAGAGACGATAGGGAATAGGAGAAGGAGAGAGACGATAGGGAAGAGGAGAGGGAGAGAGACGATAGGGAAGAGGAGAAGGAGAGAGACGATAGGGAAGAGGAGAAGGAGAGAGACGATAGGGAAGAGGAGAGGGAGAGAGACGATAGGGAATAGGAGAAGGAGAGAGACGATAGGGAAGAGGAGATGGAGAGAGACGATAGGGAAGAGGAGAGGGAGAGAGACGATAGGGAAGAGGAGAAGGAGAGAGACGATAGGGAAGAGGAGAGGGAGAGAGACGATAGGGAAGAGGAGAAGGAGAGAGACGATAGGGAAGAGGAGAAGGAGAGAGACGATAGGGTAGAGGAGAAGGAGAGAGACGATAGGGAAGAGGAGAAGGAGAGAGACGATAGGGAAGAGGAGAGGGAGAGAGACGATAGGGAAGAGGAGAGGGAGAGAGACGATAGGGAAGAGGAGAGGGAGAGAGACGATAGGGAAGAGGAGAAGGAGAGAGACGATAGGGAAGAGGAGAAGGAGAGAGACGATAGGGAAGAGGAGAAGGAGAGAGACAATAGGGAAGAGGAGAGGGAGAGAGACGATAGGGAAGAGGAGAGGGAGAGAGACGATAGGGAAGAGGAGAGGGAGAGAGACGATAGGGAAGAGGAGAGGGAGAGAGACGATAGGGAAGAGGAGAGGGAGAGAGACGATAGGGAAGAGGAGAGGGAGAGAGACGATAGAGGAGAAGGAGAGAGACGATAGGGAAGAGGAGAGGGAGAGAGACGATAGAGAAGAGGAGAAGGAGAGAGACGATAGGGAAGAGGAGAGGGAGAGAGACGATAGGGAAGAGGAGAAGGAGAGAGACGATAGGGAAGAGGAGAAGGAGAGAGACGAGAGGGAAGAGGAGAAGGAAGAAACAGAGCATAGCAGGAAAAAAGGGTTTACTACTTACTCTACAAATACATTCTCTAAATCAACATGAATTCAGGATCAGTGATTTTCTTCTCTATTAATGCTCAGATTTGGACAATAATAATAAATAATAGCCCGTGCTTGAATTATTTCCCAAACAGAATGCTCTCAAGGTCATTGAGTTTGGTCCATATCTTATTGAGAGTTGCTGTGATATTACATGGAAGGCTACTGTATGTAAGTTAGTATCACTGTTTCCAATGACACTCGCTCCTGTCCTGACAGGTTAGTCGATAGTTAATTTGTCATGCTCATGGCTTATCACTCAAGTGCCTGTTGCATTCACTTTCCACTTGGCATATTCTGTGAGAGGTTCTGAGACAGAGAGATTGTCAGGTCTTGTGAAATGGAGATACAGTGTTCGTATCAGTGGTCCTCTCGACAATAGAACAGACACTGATAAGGCTAGTGAGTGAGAGAGCCCCCAGATCATCTGTTCAAAGCTAACACACACACTGGTACACAGTAGCACATGCTGTAATACACAGAAGATTGCCTGTGTGTGATAGTGAAAGCCAGAAAACACATCACTGCAGTGGTTGAGCACAGGAATCAAAACAGACTAATCTCTCACTTTTTCTTTCCCATACAGTCATCATGTAGGATGAGGAAATATTACAAGGAATTGACGTCTATGTTTGACAATGTATCGAGAACTCTCATTGCATATACCAGTTGACTGCTTGCAGCATAGTAAAATCATCTCTCTAGCATGAAGCAGCCTAGGTTGCCTTGCAAAAGTATTCACCCTCCTTGGCATTTTTCCTATTTTGTTGCATTACAACCTGTAATTTTAAATTGATTTTTATTTGGATTCCATGTAATGGACATACACAAAATAGTCCAAATTGGTAAAGTGAAATGAAAAAAATTACTTGTTGCAAAAATGTACTAAAAATTCTTAACGGAAAAGTGGTGTGTGTATATGTATTCACCCCCTTTGCTATTAAGCCCCTAAATAAGATCTGGTGTAACCAATTACCTTCAGAAGTCACATAATTAGTTAGATTGCACACAGGTGGACTTTATTTAAGTGTCACATGATCTGTCACATGATCTCAGTATATATACACCTGTTCTGAAAGGCCCCAGAGTCTGCAACACCACTAAGCAAGGAGCTTAGTGGTGTTGCAAGAAATTGGCACCATGAAGACCAAGAAAGTGGCACCATGAAGACCAAGGAGCTCTCCAAACAGGTCAGGGACAAAGTTGTAGAGAAGTTCAGATCAGGGTTGGGTTATAACATCCCACGGAGCACCATTAAATCCTTGATAAAAAAATGGAAAGAATATGGCGCCACAACAAACCTGCCAAGAGAGGGCCGCCCACCAAAACTCACGGATCAGACAAGGAGGGCATTAATCAGAGAGGCAACAAAGAGGCCAAAGATATCCCTGAAGGAGCTGCAAAGCTCCACAGCGGAGATTGGAGTATCTGTCCATAGGACCACTTTAAGCCGTGCGCTCCACAGAGCTGGGCTTTACGGAAGAGTGGCCAGAAGAAAAATGTTAAAGAAAAAAATAAACACGTTTGGTGTTCGCCAAAAGGCATGTGGGAGATTCCCCAAACATATGGAAGAAGGTATTCTGGTTAGATGAGACTAAAATAGAGCTTTTTGGCCATCAAGGAAAACACAATGTCTGGCTCAAACCCAACACCACTCAATGCCCCGAGAATACCATCCCCACAGTGAAGCATGGTGGTGGCAGCATCATGCTGTGGGTATGTTTTTCATCGACTGGGAAACTGGTCAGAATTGAAGGAATGATGGATGGCACTAAATACAGGGATATTCTTGAGGGAAACATGTTTCAGTCTTCAAGAGATTTGAGACTGGGACGGAGGTTCACCTTCCAACAGGACAATGACCCTAAGCATACTGCTAAAGCAACACTCAAGTGGTTTAAGGGAAAATATTTAAATGTCTTGGAATGGCCTAGTCAAAGCCCAGACCTCAATCCAATTGAGAATCTGTGGTATGACTTAAAGATTGCTGTACGTCAGCGGAACTGGAGCAGTTTTGCCTTAAAGAATGGGCAAAAATCACAGTGGCTAGTTGTGCCAAGCTTATAGAGACATACCCCAAGAGACTTGCAGCTGTAATTGCTGCAAAAGGTGAATAGTTATGCACGCTCAAGTTTTCTGTTTTTTTGTCTTATTACTTTACAAGAAAGAATATTTTGCATCTTCAAAGTGGTAGGCATGTTGTGTAAATTAAATGATACAAACCCCCCCAAAATCCTATTTTAATTCCAGGTTGTAAGGCAACAAAATAGGAAAAATGCCAAGGGGGTGAATACTTTCGCAAGCCACTGTATTACAATGGGGGTTTCGTGCCAGACAAAGTGTTTCTTGAATCTGTGCCAGGGTTTCATTGGGTTAATCTAGTTCCCTGGCTAGCCTGTCACTGATGGTAATGTAATAAACTCCTTTACCTCACAACACCCTGTCATCCCATTGGCTGTTGGCAGCACTGCTTAATAAGCCCTGTGATCTGAATTGCTCCTGGCAGCGCTTGATGAGCTCTGTAATCTGATTGGCTTCTTGCAGAAATTGGTTAGGCAATCCTGTGATTTAATTGGCTGCTGGCTGTTTTGGGTAAAGGAGTTCTTTGATCGAATTGGCTCTTGGCAGTGATGGAGTGAGGGAGCAGAAAAGGGTCTTGCTAAAGGTTACCCCTATTGGTTAGGATTTGGGGATTGGGTAATCTGGTTCTATATCTGTGGTTCTGACCTCCAGATGCAGGGTTATGTAGAGGTTTGGGTAGGCGTACTGCTTATAGACACACCACATCATGGTGCCAAAGTCATAGACACTGCAAATCTCACAGGGAACACACACCCTTTGAGGCTGTTGAGGTGAGGGCTGGCTGGCTGGCTGGCTGCTGTGAGACAGACTGCAGCATGATGCCAAACCTGAAGAGCAGACAACTCACTGCTAGGGAATCTCTTAATCCCTAACACACACACTGCAACTCTCACACACACACACAAACCTCTGACAGTGAACACTTACACAAACACACATACCCTCAGAGAACACGTTTACAAACACACAAACACAAGTCTCACACACACACGCTAGCATAGGTAGGGCAAAGTTGAGGAAAGTAGGGTTTGTAACCATATTACACAATAGTATAGGTACTAACCAGCAGTAGAGTGTAACCTTGGCTAGGTACAGGTATAAAACAGGAGGTTTCCATGCTGTGAGTGTGGAGTGATCCAGCTAAGTTACAAGCCAGGTCAGGAAATAAGATCAGGGGGATTTTATGTTTCCGGGACTGGTTAGCAGCAGGCTAGAGGGAGCAGGAAGCGGGCTCATCAGCACCCCTCCTCTTCTAACTACCCCCCCCCCCTCTAGTCAGGGCTCCATGCCGGGACTGGTTAGCAGCAGGCTAGAGGGAGCAGGAAGGGGGCTCATCAGCACCCCTCCTCTTCTACCCCCTCCCCCCCCCCCCCTCTAGTCAGGGCTCCATGCCGGGACTGGTTAGCAGCAGGCTAGAGGGAGCAGGAAGGGGGCTCATCAGCACCCCTCCTCTTCTACCCCCCCCCCCCCCCCTCTAGTCAGGGCTCCATGCCGGGACTGGTTAGCAGCAGGCTAGAGGGAGCAGGAAGGGGGCTCATCAGCACCCCTCCTCTTCTACCCCCCCCCCCCCCCCCCCCCCTCTAGTCAGGGCTCCATGCCGGGACTGGTTAGCAGCAGGCTAGAGGGAGCAGGAAGGGGGCTCATCAGCACCCCTCCTCTTCTAACTACCCCCCCCCCTCTAGTCAGGGCTCTATGCTAGGACTGGTTAGCAGCAGGCTAGAGGGAGCAGGAAGGGGGCTCATCAGCACCCCTCCTCTTCTACCCCCCCCCCCCCCCCCCCCCCCTCTAGTCAGGGCTCCATACTCTGAGATGCTGTGTGGATATGGGCCCCGGTATCTTCATTGCTCCTTAGGTATCTCACGACTAAAGCTTGTGCACAAGACAGCCTGTGTGTAGCTTTGTAGAGTTAGTGGGCTGGGGTCCTAGAGAAGAATTTGTTGCACAACAGCAGCCTCTACTTTACTGCAGCCTGTCCCTGGGAAATAACATTTCTAGGGAGGTGACGCTATCACAGAATAGTAGGTAGGAAGGAAGGAAAGGAAGGAAACGAGTGGCCAGGGCCAGAGAGAACACAAAGCCCTCAGTGAGGAGAGGGAGTAACTAGGGAGATGGAACAGGAGGAGAGAAAGAGAAGAGAACAACAAAGAAAGAGTTGGACCCGAAGAGAGGGAGGGAGAGTGTAAGGAACATGCTTTCAGGGTAGATCACAGCTAACAATACAGTAAGGCCTCTCTCCTCTACAGCAACTAATTTTCTTTGTTTTGCCAAGGAGGAATGGTGCAGCCAGCTGACTTCAGGGATGGGATTTGTCCTGAAATGTCCCTTTTTTCTGAAATCAGGAATTCCTGCTTTTCTGTCATCATCCTCCATTAAAAGTCCGTTGGAATTGACGACCTATACCCCCCCCCCCCAAAAAAAAAGCAGTATCCCATTTTCCCTGACTTTGTATGTTGTCTTGAATTATACTGGTCTCTTTGTATTGTGGACTTGCCCTTTTCCAGACCAACAGACTGCACTGAGTAGGACCCAGGACAGATGACTTTCATATCCAGAGGCCTCATTCAAAGACCTGTCTGTCTATTGCCTGTCTATAATCATGTACTATGATCTGACTGTATGGCTGTCATGAACTGGTTCATTCTGTATGTGTGTATCTGTATCCATGTCCCATCTTATGTATCTGTATCCATGTCCCATCTTATGTATCTGAATCCATGTCCCATCTTATGTATCTGTATCCATGTCCCATCTTATGTATCTGTATCCATGTCCCATCTTATGTATCTGTATCCATGTCCCATCTTATGTATCTGTATCCATGTCCCATCTTATATATCTGTATCCATGTCCCATCTTATGTATCTGAATCCATGTCCCATCTTATGTATCTGTATCCATGTCCCATCTTTTAATAAATGGTAAACACACAGTCAGACAAATACGCACATCTGCGAGTGAGTACATAAACATACAAACAGGTCGTGTTAATGAAGGGGATTTGCTCTGTGATTAGAATGTGTTAATTGCCACTCAGATGCCTGAATAAATGCTACTGGAAGCAGTAAACACTCCACCTATCTCTCTCGTTCCTTTGCTTTCTCCCTCCTTTAGTGTCTACCTGGTGTTCTCTGCTCTGGCAAATGAACTTATACCTGCCGGTCAAAGAGCTACTGATAAACATATTAACACACAGCAGATTGGTGCTTTATGGGAAAAGGGGAAACAACTCAGAGACCTGTATAAACGCACACACACGGTGTACTCAAACCCACACAGAGGCCAGGGTGTGTCTAAGTAGTCATAAGAGGGCTTTTGTACACTGCAGCACAGGGTATTCCAGGTGAGGGGATGGCTTGTTAGCGGATAGTTCACCTCAGAAATATATGTACTTTTTTTTTTTTTACAGACATTTTCCGACCTACAAAGTAGAACCACTTTTGAGGGCTGAAAACAACTTTGGGTGGATCTATGCCTTTAAGGTGTTGTGTAGGCTCTGTGTTTTAAAGAAATTCATTGAGAGGTCTGTAGGTAGAGAGTGCATGTATAGACATGTTTAAATCCCAGGTAAGATGCTGTTGTTGTGTTGAGGAATACTGACAAAGATGAAGAATATAGGCAGTATGAGATATTAGTTGTCAGTTTATCTACTTATAAAGGCATGATCTTCATAGGAAAAAATATATATATACTGATGATTAGCATCTATAGAGCATTGACACGGGCCCACAGAATATGCTTAGGTGTAAAGTTTCGGGTGCTGATCTGTTGAGTGACACCCCTTTCTCTGGCTGTCACACACCCATGACCCTCAGAACATGGGCTCGGGCCAGACGTTTACCTGTCCTTTACCCCCCAGGGGTTCTACTCTGATTGGCTGTCTGGGGATTCCAGGTGCGCCTCACAAGTCAAGATGAGATCAGGTGGGTCAGAATCACAGAGGACACAGAGTGATAGATGAATTGCTACATATGAAGTGATATGGCAGGAACCAGGTAGGTTCTTATTGCCTCTGTCACGCACACAAACAAACAAACCAGCCAGGGCCACTGGATGTTTGTCTGCATCAGGCCTTTGACTACATCAGGAGGACCAGGAGAAAACAGACCTGCTTAACACTAAACAGCCTTGTCATTCACTCCTGTTGGATCTGATTAGCAATGGGCTGATACACTGCAGACTGATTTAGAGGTTGCATAGGCCTCGGGCGGCTAGGACAGCTGGGGCCGGGCCAGGGACAGATTAGGGTCAGATACACCAAGAGAGGATAGTCCGTCTAGCAAGCAGACACACAGATCCACAGGCCATTTAACAAACACAATACCACTGTCTTGGATTGGCATCATGAGTTGATGGAACCTTATTAAACATGGATTGGTCAGTGAATCAATAGTCAGTTTACTTTAACTTGGCTTGTTCTACAAGTGTGAAAATGTGAAAAGTGGTTGTATGGTTGAATCAAGGATGGATATCTGAACTGTTGTGACTGTTCTATGGAGTGTCTGAGTCATTCACAGTGAGAACTAAGGTAATGTAGGGGGATTTCCTGACAGATCTCACATCATCCAAGAAACAGAAAATGTACATTTGAAACCGCAGAATGACTGCACAGACGTTTTACTTTGCTTTTGCATGAAAGGGTTGCAATGGGGTTGCCCCCATTTAGCAAAAATGATCATCTCAAAGTATTTCTGATGTCAACATTTCAGACAGAGTGGAATTAATCTGCTCAAACGAAAACGAAATGAGGGAGGGCATGAGGGGAGAGCCATGGAGAGGAGGGGGCAGTTGGCTACGAAACTAATCGGATTATGGGACTACAGTTTATCGAGTGCCTGTTTTTCTACTCTACGCGTTAGCTGGGTGAGTGAGGCTCTTTTACTTTGGGTACTGCGTGTCTATTGTTTTCTGTCCTAATGAGGAACACATTTTTTTCCCGTACTGATGATGACATAACAAGAGTTGGCGTAACTCTCGGTTTACTTCGTGTCGGGAAAGGGGGATGTTGACTGTTGAATTGCACTTTAAATCACGAACATTTAATTTTCTCACTGCTCCAGACGTGATGGAAAAACTTTCTGTGTTTTATAAAATGAACAAAAACAATCAACTTTTGACTCCGGTGAAGGCTACAACCCGGTGTAGTTTAGGTTGGTATTCCAGGGACAGCGCAGCGATATGATTTCATGTTAATTTCTCTCTGGGATGCTGGAGTTGGACTATTATCAAGGGAATATTCCTCAACGGAGTAGGATCAGCAGTTTGCCTGTTAGATCACATCACAACGAGTTGCCAAACCTTCACTGTCATTCCATTTCCAGGCTCTTTGCAAAGTTCAACTCATACTCCGCGTTGATGTTGGAAAAAACGTCCACGTGCTCTTCGCCCGAGATCCCCCCGTTCTCCCCCCCCGAGGAGGACAGCCACCTAGGGGGTTAGATGGTGCTGATCACGGATGAGAGAGACGGAGGTGGCTCCTCTACTACGGTCCGAGTCAAACAGCAGCAGCAGAACCCCAAAGGCGCCAGCGGCATCGCCCAGGTCCATCCGACCATTACCGAGGAATCACCGTCCTTATCAGACGATGACTCATACCTCGGGTCCTGCGAGTCAGAGGGGGATGAGTACGAGGAAAACGACGATTTCTCGTTATTACCGGACAGTAAAAGTATCGCTTCGGACGACTCCTTTTACCCACCGGACGATGTGTTCGCGGACAACGAGCGGACCCCCTCTCCACCGAGTCCCGAGCCGCTGACGTTCTTCCAGGCGTGTTGCACCAACAACGCCACGATAGTCCGGATCATGATCCGACAAGGTGTGGGGGTAGAGGAGGTGAGGGAGACGGATAAAAACAACAGGGTAAGTCGGGTTAAATGTGCCCATATGTTCTGTGTCAAATATATATTTTTATCGGAATGTGTTCTGTTCTAATGCATTTCTATCCAGTGGCTTGTGTTCCTGTCGTGGGTTTGGAGATGAGGTCGTTTGGCACTGCCTTGTACACAATGGTGCGTGCGGTGTGAACTCACCTGTGCGTAATTACGCATGGTCAAAGTGCATATCCAAAGTGATCAACTGTTGTATATTTGTTGAAGTACGTCAACAGTTATGTATTCGCTCATGTATGTCAGTGTGTCGAGGGGTTAAACAAATATATATTTTTTTAGTTTTAAGAACATGTCAGCCACAACAACAGTAATCAGATGCTTCATATAACTTGGCCATTGTAGCAGATATTTCAACTTTGAGAGTCATGATTAACATTAGATCCCAAAGTTAAACCTATTCTTCCCATCCAAGCTGAGCTGAGTTGCTAAAGTAGTTTGTTTGTCAGTAGAATCAGAACCAGAGCCACATCTCATATTAGTTTTATTTCCTTTCACGTGTGTCTGCCCAGGATTTATGGGTCTTGAGAGAGGAGCCTGAAGTTCTGATAGTTATAATTACAGCAACAGGAAAACACGGAGTCTCTCACAGTCAGCAGAACAACCGGCACTGTGTGTGTGTGTGTGTGTCTTTATGTGTCTGTCTGTGTTTTACTGTCTGTGGATGGATTCAGGGTACCTGTGAGAGAATCAGTGTAATATAGGTTTGCTTACTGACTTTCTAATATGAATCTCCCCACTGTCAATTAAAGGCCTGTACTGTTAAGACAGTGTTTTACAGAGACTCATGAGAAGAGCGTTCTCATTTAGGCCTACAGGCTGTCCATTACAAGTCAATAACTGCTTTATAAATCTCATAGTAATAATGTATGTTTGATTTGACAATGCAAAGAGACCTGGAATACCAAGCAGGTAATACATGCTCTCAGTTGGATGTGGCTGTGTATCAATGATATATATAAACCCTGGATTGCTGATACTATGTATTGGCCATTGAGAGGCTTTGAAGCCACTGTTCGGCCATATTGGCACTCCCCAGTAGGAGCAGTCCTCCATAGAAATGATTGGAATTCTACACTACTTCAATTAAATGTTTCAAGGGCAAGATGACATGTATTTCATATAATTTTTTTGTTGCTGTAGTGGGGACAGTATCATTAGTCATCTCAAAAAATTATAATACAACATATTGTTTACACTGGTGAGGAAGTGCCAAGATGGAGGCATCGTGGCGTCAACACAGCATCCCTTATTAGCCATCTAATGTATACATAATGGTTCCCAAGTGGTTTTGCATTATTGTTACGCCACATGGTGTTTTCAGTGTCAGTATGACTCACCAGATACACACCAACAACACAGAGAACTAAGAGGAACTGGCTGTAAACCACCAGTTGGACCCTTCATTTGAATTGATAGACACTTTTAAAACCACTAAAGACCAACTCCCCTTTGAGTATTCGTGCCTCTGTATGTTGTTTAGTTCTCACTGTGAATCTAAACATTTGCACACACACTCACTCACTCATCTGGCAGTGAGCGAGATCAGCCTTTATCAGATTGTACAGAGAAGTGGTCATGCAGTCCTCTCTCTGTGTGTTATCAATGATGAGGTCACAGGACCTGAGGGAGGAACAGTGTGAATTACATAATCAGAATTGTAACGGCATGATGCCGACAGGCTGTCTCTCACTGCCTGGCCTTGGGACTGCTACTCATCTGCTCCCATGCTGCAGCATTCCTCATCAACTCTCTCGGTGTGTGTTGGTGACGTTGTGCCTGCATTCCTCATCAACTTTCTCGGTGTGTGTTGGTGGCGTTGTGCCTGCATTCCTCATCAACGCTGCCTGTCGAGGAATTCTTATGATAATTATGGGTATAATAGGAAGAGAGAAATGTGTGTGGATATCCTCAGTTGGGAGAGAGAGATGGAGGGAGAAAGACGGACCTTCGTTTTAAGAGTGGGTGATAAATCTCATTACACTGGGACACAGTCCTGTCTCCTGTCTGCTGTTCATTACACTGGGACACAGTCCTGTCTGCTGTCTTGTGTTCATTACACTGGGACACAGTCCTGTCTCCTGTCTCATGTTCATTATACTGGGACACAGTCCTGTCTCCTGTTTCATGTTCATTACACTGGGACACAGTCCTGTCTCCTGTCTGCTGTTCATTACACTGGGACACAGTCCTGTCTCCTGTCTGCTGTTCATTACACTGGGACACAGTCCTGTCTCCTGTCTTGTGTTCATTACACTGGGACACAGTCCTGTCTCCTGTCTTGTGTTCATTATACTGGGACACAGTCCTGTCTCCTGTCTCATGTTCATTACACTGGGACACAGTCCTGTCTCCTGTCTCATGTTCATTACACTGGGACACAGTCCTGTCTCCTGTCTGCTGTTCATTACACTGAGACACAGTCCTGTCTGCTGTTCATTATACTGGGACACAGTCCTGTCTCCTGTCTCATGTTCATTATACTGGGACACAGTCCTGTCTCCTGTCTGCTGTTCATTACACTGGGACACAGTCCTGTCTCCTGTCTGCTGTTCATTACACTGGGACACAGTCCTGTCTCCTGTTCATTACACTGGGACACAGTCCTGTCTCCTGTCTGCTGTTCATTACACTGGGACACAGTCCTGTCTCCTGTCTTGTGTTCATTACACTGGGACACAGTCCTGTCTCCTGTCTGCTGTTCATTACACTGAGACACAGTCCTGTCTGCTGTTCATTACACTGGGACACAGTCCTGTCTCCTGTCTCATGTTCATTATACTGGGACACAGTCCTGTCTCCTGTCTGCTGTTCATTACACTGGGACACAGTCCTGTCTCCTGTCTTGTATTCATTACACTGGGACACAGTCCTGTCTCCTGTCTCATGTTCATTATACTGGGACACAGTCCTGTCTCCTGTCTTGTATTCATTACACTGGGACACAGTCCTGTCTCCTGTCTTGTATTCATTACACTGGGACACAGTCCTGTCTCCTGTCTTGTATTCATTACACTGGGACACAGTCCTGTCTCCTGTCTGCTGTTCATTACACTGGGACACAGTCCTGTCTCCTGTCTGCTGTTCATTACACTGGGACACAGTCCTGTCTCCTGTATCCTGTCTGCTGTTCATTACACTGGGACACAGTCCTGTCTCCTGTCTCCTGTCTGCTGTTCATTACACTGGGACACAGTCCTGTCTCCTGTCTCCTGTCTGCTGTTCATTACACTGGGACACAGTCCTGTCTCCTGTCTCCTGTCTGCTGTTCATTACACTGGGACACAGTCCTGTCTCCTGTCTCCTGTCTGCTGTTCATTACACTGGGACACAGTCCTGTCTCCTGTCTCCTGTCTGCTGTTCATTACACTGGGACACAGTCCTGTCTCCTGTCTCCTGTCTGCTGTTCATTACACTGGGACACAGTCCTGTCTCCTGTCTGCTGTTCATTACACTGGGACACAGTCCTGTCTCCTGTCTGCTGTTCATTACACTGGGACACAGTCCTGTCTCCTGTCTGCTGTTCATTACACTGGGACACAGTCCTGTCTCCTGTCTGCTGTTCATTACACTGGGACACAGTCCTGTCTCCTGTCTGCTGTTCATTACACTGGGACACAGTCCTGTCTCCTGTCTGCTGTTCATTACACTGGGACACAGTCCTGTCTCCTGTCTGCTGTTCATTACACTGGGACACAGTCCTGTCTCCTGTCTCCTGTCTGCTGTTCATTACACTGGGACACAGTCCTGTCTCCTGTCTCCTGTCTGCTGTTCATTACACTGGGACACAGTCCTGTCTCCTGTCTCCTGTCTGCTGTTCATTACACTGGGACACAGTCCTGTCTCCTGTCTCCTGTCTCATGTTCATTACACTGGGACACAGTCCTGTCTCCTGTCTGCTGTTCATTACACTGGGACACAGTCCTGTCTCCTGTCTCCTGTCTGCTGTTCATTACACTGGGACACAGTCCTGTCTCCTGTCTCCTGTCTGCTGTTCATTACACTGGGACACAGTCCTGTCTCCTGTCTTCTGTTCATTACACTGGGACACAGTCCTGTCTCCTGTCTCCTGTCTGCTGTTCATTACACTGGGACACAGTCCTGTCTCCTGTCTGCTGTTCATTACACTGGGACACAGTCCTGTCTCCTGTCTGCTGTTCATTACACTGGGACACAGTCCTGTCTCCTGTCTGCTGTTCATTACACTGGGACACAGTCCTGTCTCCTGTCTCATGTTCATTACACTGGGACACAGTCCTGTCTCCTGTCTGCTGTTCATTACACTGGGACACAGTCCTGTCTCCTGTCTGCTGTTCATTACACTGGGACACAGTCCTGTCTCCTGTCTGCTGTTCATTATACTGGGACACAGTCCTGTCTCCTGTCTGCTGTTCATTACACTGTGTCACGTAGAGTAGGCCAGATGGCTAAACTGGATATCCTAACCTCTATAAAAATAAAAAGATGGCGGAACCGCAAAAGTTCTTCTGTGCAAAGGTGTTTATTTACAAGTGATTCCGGAACAGAAAACAACAGTACTGCCATCAACGTCTACCTTATGGGACAGCTTAACAACAATGCTGCCCCATCCACAGCTCAATCCAAAAAAATCCCCCTTAGAGACTGGAGAGAGGCTCCTTTTGTAGGGCTAGCCCCTCCCCTCAGAACAATTAACCCTAATTAATTAATTAACAATACAAACCTACATTTTCCATGAACTAAACATACTAAAGGATATACATTGCAACACGGTTTTAAACAATATCACAACATAACATTTACAACATTACATCACTACTGATAATATCTTTCAATATGCCCATATGCATTAATGAGCCATTTGGGACAGGCACTATAAAGCCAACCCAATTCCCTTAGCTCGGGTCCTTTTCCAGCATACCCAGAAGCTACAGAGATGGAGAGAGAGGAACAGAACAAACAAACAATGCGCTCATCCACAACATTGATAAGTATTATAATTATTGTATCTCTCAAATATGAACATTGACAAGTGTGAAATGCATGCACCAAGACAGAAGTTAAATTGTGTGTCGACCCACATTGTTAACTTATGGTATAATGGCGCAGGGAGGAGTGATGAATATGTGTATATATAAGAACCAAATGCTGCCCGCGGCCAGTGACGGACTTCTACGTCACATTACCTTCCTCCTCTCCTGAAGCGACCATGTTCGGGAGCCTTGATAGGTAGTCCGCAGTAACGTTCTCTTTTCCTGCCTTGTGACGGACACAGAACCTGAAGGGCTGGAGCTCCAGATACCACCTGGTCACACGAGAATTCCGGTCCTTCATGGTCTGGATCCAGGTCAGTGCTCTGTGGTCCGTGTGCAGGTCAAATTCCCTCCCAAGAAGGTAGTAACGGAGGCTATCTAGGGCCCACTTTATAGCCAGGCACTCCTTTTCGATTGTAGAATACCTGGTTTCCCTGGGCAACAGCTTCCGACTCAGGTACAGCACAGGAAGCTCTTCTCTTGGCTCCCCTTGGGCCAGTACAGCTCCAATTCCTACAGCCGAAGCGTCCACCTGCACAAGAAATCTCTTCTTAAAATCAGGGGTCTGGAGAACAGGGAATGAGCACAGTCGTTTTTTCAGTGTCATGAAGGCTTCCTCACACTCCTCAGTCCACTTCACAGGGTTGCTGGCCCCCTTCGAAGTGAGGTTGGTCAGAGGGACAGCGATGGTCGAAAACTGTGGAATGAATCTCCGGTACCACCCTGCCAGACCTAGGAAGGACTTCACCTGTGTCTTGGTTCTGGGTTGAGGGCTATTCCTGATGGACTCCACTTTCTCCACCTGAGGCCGAACTTCACCCTTACCCAGCTGGTAACCCAGGTACTTTGTCTCCTGTTTCGCCCACTCACACTTCAGGAGGTTAAGCGTGAGGCCTGCTTCATGGATCTTCCCCAGGACGCTGCTAAGATGCTGTATGTGCTCCTCCCAGGAGTGGCTGTAGATCACCACGTCATCCAAGTAAGCAGCACAGTAATCGTCACAGTCCTGGAGGACCTTGTCCATCAGCCTCTGGAAAGTCGCAGGGGCCCCATGAAGGCCAAACGGCATGACCTTGAACTGGAACAGGCCCATTGGCGTCCGGAATGCAGTGTAGGCCTTGGATTGTTCATCCAGGGGCACCTGCCAGTACCCTTTGCAGAGATCCAATGTGGTGATGTAATGAGCTCTACCTATTCTCTCCAGTAAGTCATCAATGCGGGGCATGGGATAGGCATCAAACTGGGAGATGGCATTCACCTTACGGAAGTCCATGCAGACGCGCAAAGAGCCATCCTTCTTTGGGACAATGACAATAGGGCTGCTCCATTCACTTGAAGATGGCTCGACAACATCCATCTCTATCATGGTGTGGACCTCTTCCTTGAGGGCTACCACCAGCCTCTCAGGCACACGGTAAGGATGCTGGCGGACAGGGTTCTGGCCAGGTTTCAAACGAATGACGTGTTCCAGGACTTTGGTTCTTCCTGGTCTCTGACTGAAGAGGGCCGGATACTTGCCAAACAGCTGCTTCAGCTCATCTTGCTTGTCTTCTTCCAGGTGAGCCAGTATGACTTCTGCTCGTTCTTTCCATGCCTCTGTGACCCCATCCGACTCATCCTCTTCTACTCTGCGGACCAGAAAGGACTTTCCTTTGGAGAGTTCCTCTTTCTCCTCCCAGGCCTTGAGAAGGTTCACATGGTAGGTTTGCTTCTTCTTACCCTTGTCCGGGTGCAGCACCTCGTAGGTCACTGGGCCCATCTTCCTCCCGATTAGGTACGGTCCTTGCCATTGCGCAAGGAGCTTGCTGGTAGATGAGGGAAGGAGGAGCAGGACTTTCTGTCCTGGCTCAAACTCTCTGTGGCGAGCGTGCTGGTCATAGCCTCTCTTCTGGGCCTTCTGGGCTTGCTGAAGGTTTGCTCTAGCTTCCTCTCGGTACCGTTCCAACCTGTCTCGCATCTGGAGGACATACTGGACAATCCCCTGTCCTGAGGTAGCTACTGGGGAACCTTCCCAGCACTTCTTCAGCAGGTCCAGTGGTCCTTGCACTGGCCATCCATAGAGGAGTTCGAATGGCGAGAAACCTGTCGATGCCTGAGGCACCTCCCTGTAAGCAAAAAGCAGAAAGGGTAACCACTTATCCCAGTCTTTACCAGTGTCAGCCACAAACTTCCTCAGCATGTTCTTGAGCGTTTGATTGAATCTCGCTACGAGCCCATCCGTTTGGGGATGGTAGGGAGTAGTCCTCAAGCCTTTAATGCCCAGCTGTCGGTGGAGTTGAACCATCAGTCGCGAGGTGAAGTTTGTCCCTTGGTCCGTCAGGATTTCATCTGGGATTCCTACACGAGAGAAGAGCTGAACAAGAGCACTGATTATCTTTGGAGTGGTTATGGAACGGAGTGGGAAGGCTTCTGGGAACCGGGTGGCATAGTCACAGATCACCAATATATACTTGTAACCTGCACTACTCTTCTCCAAGGGTCCAACAATGTCCATTGCAATTCTCTTGAATGGGGTAGAGATAACTGGCAGTGAACATAGAGGAGCCCGTTCAGACCTACGGACAGCACTGGTTTTCTGGCACGTGGGGCATGATTTGCAGTATTTTTGTACATCAGTATACATGGAGGGCCAAAAGAAACGGGAGCCTAGCCTAAGATAGGTCTTATGTTGCCCTAGATGGCCTGCCCATGGAACTGTATGTGCAAGGTTGAGAACAAGTGGTCTACAGGTAGATGGCACCACCAACTTCCTGCTATCTGCCTCTGACCCAAGGTAGAGTATGTGGTTGTCTACTGTGTAAATCCCCCCACATGAAGATTGACTGTCCCCAGCTAAGGCCTTGTCAAACAAACATTTCAAGGTTGCATCAGACTTCTGCAGTGTAGCAAAATTTTGTGGAACATCCCATTGCACCTCTAACCCAGACACATCAGCAACAGGTACAGGGGTTCCCACATACTTCTCAAGACGCCGCTGGCGGCGTGACTTTCTGGGCCCTTTGGTTCCCCCCTCGCACAGACTATCACACAAGTCAGGCAGAGGTTGTAAACCAGCTTTGGCCTGGGCACGAGTGACAACTGAACATGCCATCTGAACATCAGACTGGCAAACTGACTGCTCATATAGCTGACCCCCCACACTTCCCAACAGATCAGAGAGTACAGGCACATCCCTCCCCAAAATCATCTCAAAAGGTAGCTTCTCCATTACCCCAACTTTGAGGAGGTATTTCTGACCCTGAATCTCAACTGTGAGCTCAGCTGTGGGCTGCTGTGACTGGTCACCATGGACACATTGGATCAGTGTCTGATGACCATAATCAATGTCATTAACAGGTACATTACCTTTTCTGATCAATGACAGGGAACTGCCGGTGTCAATCATTGCAGTAAGACTTTTACCATTCACTTTTACAGGTACCAAGCATGACCCTTCCCGAGTCTGTCTATTCTGAACACCATCCCCCTCTCTGGGTACATAACAGTAACCTGAGAGCTTGGATTTACGTAGCGGACACATTGAAGCTTTGTGCCCCTGCTGCCGGCAGTAAAAACAGGTCAGACCCCTCCCATCAGAGCGAACTGCATGATCCCTTACCTCCCTCCCAGACACATAACCCCCAGAGTTACCTCCACCATCTCTGGCGTTTCTGATGTCCCTTGTGTCTCTGAGACTCCTTGGAGCGGGTGCTGCAGGTTGTGGTGGTCCCCCTTTACGTGCATTAAGATACTGCAGTGCAAGCTTGGCCGCCATAAGCCCGTCCTTGGGCTCGTGCTCTCGGACCCAGGTTCGAATGTCGTGTGGTAGAACTTGTAGAAGTTGCTCGAGGATGATGACCTCCCCGATTTCGTCCTGTGTCTTCTCCCCCGGTCGAACCCATCGTCGGTAGAGACCCTTGAGGCGGTGGTACGTCTCTGTCGGCGACTCACCCGATGGCGTTGATGCAGCTCTGAAGCGTTGACGGTAGGTTTCCGGTGAGATGTCAAACTTCACCAGCAGCGCTTCCTTCAAGCCCTTGTAGACATTGGCCAGCCCCTCATCCATTGCTGTGTAAGCCTCTAAGGCCTTGCCCGTGAGCAATGGGACAAGCCTGCAGGCCCACTCTACCTCAGGCCACTGCCACGTCTTAGCCATACGCTCAAACCTCAGCAGGTAGTTTTCAATGTCCTCCCCCTGCTGGTATGAGGGCATCTTTGGCTCCTTCCTCAGGAATGCTGGAAGATGGACGTTAACACTGCTGGACTGGTCTCCTGGTGCTGGCCTCATTACTGCTTGGGGTGCCTGCTGTGGAGTTGAAGTCCCTGCTGCATCGAGCCTTTGTCGTCCTGGTGTTGGAAGACCCAATCTTGGGCTCTCACTGACGAGTTCCGCCTGGTGGGGAGCTGTGAGGATAGATTGGTGTAGGCCACGTAACTCCTGCTTGAGGTCTTCGTCCCTCCTCTCAAGGCAGGTGAAAAGTTGCTGAAAAAGGGTTACCATGGTTGGGTGTGGTTCTGGTCCCCCAACTGCTCCTTCAGTCAGCAGCTCACCCAGTTCTGGTTGTCTTTGGCCCCGCGGTCGGGCTCCTAGTTTCTCATACTTGACCTCTTCTTCACCAGACGATTCCATGGTATTCCACCCCGGTTCAACTTCAGGTACCTTTTCTGACAGTTGATGCTGTTGCTGAGAACGCAATCCTGTACGCATTCCTTTACCTCTCTTGTTGGAATTCACTGATTTGCGGTACGCCATCCCACCACTGCCACCATATGTCACGTAGAGTAGGCCAGATGGCTAAACTGGATATCCTAACCTCTATAAAAATAAAAAGATGGCGGAACCGCAAAAGTTCTTCTGTGCAAAGGTGTTTATTTACAAGTGATTCCGGAACAGAAAACAACAGTACTGCCATCAACGTCTACCTTATGGGACAGCTTAACAACAATGCTGCCCCATCCACAGCTCAATCCAAAAAAATCCCCCTTAGAGACTGGAGAGAGGCTCCTTTTGTAGGGCTAGCCCCTCCCCTCAGAACAATTAACCCTAATTAATTAATCAATTAACAATACAAACCTACATTTTCCATGAACTAAACATACTAAAGGATATACATTGCAACACGGTTTTAAACAATATCACAACATAACATTTACAACATTACATCACTACTGATAATATCTTTCAATATGCCCATATGCATTAATGAGCCATTTGGGACAGGCACTATAAAGCCAACCCTGTTTAAGCTGTCCCATAAGGTAGACGTTGATGGCAGTACTGTTGTTTTCTGTTCCGGAATCACTTGTAAATAAACACCTTTGCACAGAAGAACTTTTGCGGTTCCGCCATCTTTTATTTTTATAGAGGTTAGGATATCCAGTTTAGCCATCTGGCCTACTCTACGTGACACACTGGGACACAGTCCTGTCTCCTGTCTGCTGTTCATTACACTGGGACACAGTCCTGTCTCCTGTCTGCTGTTCATTACACTGGGACACAGTCCTGTCTCCTGTCTGCTGTTCATTACACTGGGACACAGTCCTGTCTCCTGTCTCCTGTCTGCTGTTCATTACACTGGGACACAGTCCTGTCTCCTGTCTCCTGTCTGCTGTTCATTACACTGGGACACAGTCCTGTCTCCTGTCTCCTGTCTGCTGTTCATTATACTGGGACACAGTCCTGTCTCCTGTCTGCTGTTCATTATACTGGGACACAGTCCTGTCTCCTGTCTCCTGTCTCCTGTCTGCTGTTCATTATACTGGGACACAGTCCTGTCTCCTGTCTGCTGTTCATTATACTGGGACACAGTCCTGTCTCCTGTCTGCTGTTCATTACACTGGGACACAGTCCTGTCTCCTGTCTGCTGTTCATTACACTGGGACACAGTCCTGTCTCCTGTCTCCTGTCTGCTGTTCATTACACTGGGACACAGTCCTGTCTCCTGTCTCCTGTCTGCTGTTCATTACACTGGGACACAGTCCTGTCTCCTGTCTGCTGTTCATTACACTGGGACACAGTCCTGTCTCCTGTCTGCTGTTCATTACACTGGGACACAGTCCTGTCTCCTGTCTGCTGTTCATTACACTGGGACACAGTCCTGTTCCTGTCTCCTGTCTGCTGTTCATTTACACTGGGACACAGTCCTGTCTCCTGTCTGCTGTTCATTACACTGGGACACAGTCCTGTCTCCTGTCTGCTGTTCATTACACTGGGACACAGTCCTGTCTCCTGTCTGCTGTTCATTACACTGGGACACAGTCCTGTCTCCTGTCTGCTGTTCATTACACTGGGACACAGTCCTGTCTCCTGTCTCCTGTCTGCTGTTCATTACACTGAGACACAGTCCTGTCTCCTGTCTGCTGTTCATTACACTGGGACACAGTCCCTGTCTCCTGTCTCCTGTCTGCTGTTCATTACACTGAGACACAGTCCTGTCTCCTGTCTGCTGTTCATTACACTGGGACACAGTCCTGTCTCCTGTCTGCTGTTCATTACACTGGGACACAGTCCTGTCTCCTGTCTGCTGTTCATTACACTGGGACACAGTCCTGTCTCCTGTCTGCTGTTCATTACACTGGGACACAGTCCTGTCTCCTGTCTCCTGTCTCCTGTCTGCTGTTCATTACACTGGGACACAGTCCTGTCTCCTGTCTCCTGTCTCCTGTCTCCTGTCTCCTGTCTGCTGTTCATTACACTGGGACACAGTCCTGTCTCCTGTCTGCTGTTCATTACACTGGGACACAGTCCTGTCTCCTGTCTGCTGTTCATTACACTGGGACACAGTCCTGTCTCCTGTCTGCTGTTCATTACACTGGGACACAGTCCTGTCTCCTGTCTCCTGTCTGCTGTTCATTACACTGAGACACAGTCCTGTCTCCTGTCTGCTGTTCATTACACTGGGACACAGTCCTGTCTCCTGTCTCCTGTCTCCTGTCTGCTGTTCATTACACTGAGACACAGTCCTGTCTCCTGTCTGCTGTTCATTACACTGGGACACAGTCCTGTCTCCTGTCTGCTGTTCATTACACTGGGACACAGTCCTGTCTCCTGTCTGCTGTTCATTACACTGGGACACAGTCCTGTCTCCTGTCTGCTGTTCATTACACTGGGACACAGTCCTGTCTCCTGTCTCCTGTCTCCTGTCTGCTGTTCATTACACTGGGACACAGTCCTGTCTCCTGTCTCATGTCTCCTGTCTCCTGTCTCCTGTCTCCTGTCTGCTGTTCATTACACTGGGACACAGTCCTGTCTCCTGTCTCCTGTCTCCTGTCTCATGTCTCCTGTCTCCTGTCTCCTGTCTGCTGTTCATTACACTGGGACACAGTCCTGTCTCCTGTCTCCTGTCTCCTGTCTCCTGTCTGCTGTTCATTACACTGGGACACAGTCCTGTCTCCTGTCTCCTGTCTCCTGTCTCCTGTCTCCTGTCTCCTGTCTCATGTCTCCTGTCTCCTGTCTCCTGTCTCCTGTCTGCTGTTCATTACACTGGGACACAGTCCTGTCTCCTGTCTCCTGTCTCCTGTCTGCTGTTCATTACACTGGGACACAGTCCTGTCTCCTGTCTCCTGTCTCCTGTCTGCTGTTCATTACACTGGGACACAGTCCTGTCTCCTGTCTCCTGTCTCCTGTCTCCTGCACGAATATCTACACAATACTTGTGTTCTTTTTTTCAGTGCAGAAAATCTCTCTGTTTTATCACATTGGTTGTGCCAAAGCAAAATAGGAATTAGAGGTTATGGTTTGAAATATGTTTTCAGTTTGCTTAGCCATAGAAATAAGGGACAATGTTTTCATCCATGAAATGATCTGCTGTATCAGGAATGACAATCTTAGCTCTCTGTCAAACTGTCACCAAAGCTCTGTTTTGGGTTTGTGTCTCTCCGGGTGAGGCATGTCCTATCTAATATCCTCTGGTGTCACCGAGGCCAGCGTGACGCAATCAACTACTATCTGGCTCTAATTTACACCAAAAAACACATGTTTAATGTTTTAAAACTGTTGAAATATTAAAGAAATGAGTTACACACGTATAATTCTGTTTGCTATTGTTGTAGTTTCGAAGTTGTGAAATTAAAAAAAATGGATCTGGCCAGCTAAAGACAAAGCACAATAAACAGGCTACTCATGGTATAGTAAGATGGTACCATACAGTAACTGTACACGGACATAGTCAACATCCTGTCTAGGGGGTTAAAGGTCACCCTCTGGACTGGACACAACCCTGATGACTGAGATAACCTCTGACTCTAGAGAGGATGTTCAGACTACATATTAACTGGAGGGACAACAGGACAATAATGTTTATTTACAGTCAACATAACACATGCATTCTTTCATGAGCTTGATTTATTTTTTAGAAATGGTTCAAACTTGAACATATCTTCAACATAAACACATGCTCTCGCAGGTTCTCTCTCTCTCCCCTGCTCCCTCTCTCTCTCTCTCTCCCCTGCTCTCTCTCTCCCTTTCTCCCCCTCTCTCTCTCCCCTGCTCCCTCTCTCTCTCTCTCCCCTGCTCTCTCTCTCCCTTTCTCCCCCTCTCTCTCTCCCCTGCTCGCTCACTCTCTCGCTCTCTCCACTCCACCCTGTTCAAGACCAGGGTGGAGTGGTGGGCCAGGTATACATTAGGTTTTGAGGCACAGTCTTGTTAAATGCTTGCATTCACCCGTTATATGGTGGCAGGGTGAATGTAACGGCATTCAGAGGTGGAAGAAGGATCGGACCAAAGTGGTAAGTGTTCATGATGATTTATAATAGAAACAAACTGAACACTGAAATACAAAACAATAAACCATGTGAACAAAGTGAAAACCGAAACAGTACCGTGTGGCAACAAACACTCACACGGAAACAAACACCCACAACTTAAAGAGAAACCCAGGCTACCTAAGTATGATTCTCAATCAGAGACAACTAACGACACCTGCCTCTGATTGAGAACCATACTAGGCTGAACTCAAAACCCCAACATAGAAAAACACTCATAGACTGCCCACCCCAACTCACGCCCTGAACATACTAAATAAAGACAAAACAAAGGAAATAAAGGTCAGAACGTGACAGTGAAAGTCTTTTCGTGGTAGCAGTGTGGAGATAACCACTTGTGTGTTGGGGAATATGGAAGTCTCTCTCTCTCTCTCTCTCTCTCTCATCTCTGTATCTCTCTCTCTCTCTCTCTGTATCTCTCTCTCTCTCCCTGTATCTTTCTCTCTCCCTCTTTCTCTCTCTCTCGGCTCTCTCCCCTGCTCTCTCTTCTGCTCTCTCTCTCTCTCCCCTGCTCTCTCTCTCTCTCTCTCTCTCTCTCCCCTGCTCTCCCTCTCTCTCTCTCTCTATCTATCTCCCCTGCTCTTTCTCTCTCTCTTCTCTCTCTCCCTCTCTCTCCCTCTCTCTCCCCCTGCTCTCTCTCTCTGTCTCTCCCTCTGTCTCTCTCTCTGTCTCGCTCTCTCTCCGTCTCTCTCTCTCTCTCTCTCTGTCTCTCTCTCTGTCTCTCTCTCTCTCTCTCTCTCTCTCTCTCTCTCTCTGTCCCTCTCTCTTCCCTGCTCTCTCTCTCCTGCTCTCTCCCCTGCCCTCTCTCTGTCTCTCTGTCTCTCT